>NW_015172193.1:32214-36348 GCF_001447785.1 Gekko japonicus | reverse complement strand
GTCCCGGGGGGGGGGCGAGCCCTCCTCCTCCGCCCTGCTGACCCAGGTGGGGAGGAGGGAGGCTGGCATGAGCCACGCGCCTGCCTGGCACCGCCGTGTCCGCCCCGTGAGCCGCCCGTGCCATGCACCCGACTGGTGATGCCCGGGAGCCACCCCGCCCGGGTCGCCATCTGTGCCGCCGGAGCCGCTTAGCAGCAGGATATCCGTCGAGGGCGAGGAGACGGCCCGCTTCTGCTCTTGCTGTTTTCTGCATTTTCGGCAGGGGAACTGATCTCTGTAGTCTGGAGAGGAGCTGTAATTCCGGGGGATCCCCAGGGCCCACCTGGAGGCTGGCAACCCAAGCAACTGAGTCCTCGTGCTCCCCCTTTTCTGTTTTAAAAAGTTAGTTTCTGCAGTCAGAAATGCTACAGAGAAGAAGAAGAAGAGATTGGATTTCTACCCCGCCCTTCACAACCCAAAGGTGTCTCAGAGCGGCTTACAAACTCCTTTCCCTTCCCCTCCCCACAACAGACACCCTGTGAGCAATGTTCCCTCTAAGATGTGGAGTCCTGTGAGCAAAAATTCTACTTTGTGAGCTACCGGCATTAAAGTTGTGAGCAGGTGAATTGGCTACTGAATAACTTAGTTTGCTCTGGAATCATCCTTCCTGAGCTAAGACAAAAATGTGTGAGCTGGAGGCTAAAAAACTGTGAGCTAGCTCACACTAACTCAGCTTAGAGGGAACACTGCCTGTGAGGTAGGTGGGGCTGAGAGAGCTCTTGACAGAAACGGCTCTTTTTCAAGGACAGCTCTTATCAGAGCTACGGCTTGCCCAAGGCCATCCAGCCAGGTGCAAGTGGAGGAGTGGGGAATCGAACCCGGTTCTCCCAGATTAGAGTCCACGCACTCAACCACGACACCAAACTGGCAGGATCATGACATGAGAACAGGACACAGGGTGGCGTATCTTTAATAGGAAGTGAATTCATGCGCAGCTAGAGAACACATTGCCATGACCTGCTTTCTTTTTTTCTTTTTTTTGCATGAGTCTACAAAAAGCCACGCAGCTCAGCCCACAGATATAATACTGCTATCAGCAATCCGAAATACCCAAAATTAAAATGATGACGTCACCAGCATTTCAGGAATCCGAACAGTGCCATCTTTGCTGTGTAATTCACATGAAAAGCATCGTACACATTAAAGCAGATTAATCGAATGGCATCGACCCAACCGTCCAGCTAAGTCTTCGGAACAAGAGAGGGAGATGTTTGCCTGTTTCCCCTTTCGCTTTGCCCCCCACACGGTCCCTGCGGGTCCATTGACCCCCTCCCCCCAGAAACAAAATTGGGGGTTGGGGCTCATGATTTGCAACAATAGGTAGAAATCGAAAAGTCCAGCTCAACGGGGTGCACAGTTTATTTATTTATCTATTTGATTGATTTCTTGCCCACCTTCCCCTGCACAGCAAGGCTCAGGGTGGATTACAACAATAAGTAAAACAAGAAGGGGGGACCCGCGATACTCGCGGAGGGAGTATTCCCCACGGCTCCTGGGTGCCTGGCCCACTGAAGAAGCAAGAGCCCCGCACAGAGGTGGGGGCGGCTGCAGGTGAGCCCAGCAGGTGGGCCCGCCCGGCCCGCCAAGGCTTCTCCCCTCGCCAGCAGCCATGGAGGTGAGCCCTGCACGGCTCCCAGCGACCGGGCCCGCTAAGGCTTCTCCCCTGCCCCCAACACCAGCACCAGCAGTGAGCCCAGCCGCCAGTTCCCAGTGGTAAGTGCGTTCTTTGTGCATGTGCAGGGAACGCTCTTTTACTTTTGGGGGATTTAAGTATCCCCTGTATAGTTTTTTCAACGTTTCCGATTTTTCGGCACACCTGGGGAGTGCCCCAAGTGTGCAGGAAAATCTGTTTACCCTCAATGTGCTCCTGATGTGCAGATTTAGATATCTGCACAGAGGAGACACCTTGGCTATTAGATATATAGATAATACAATACAATAATTAGACGTAATATCAGCAGTCATCAAAATTCAGTATATCAGTTAATAACAACGTATCAACTAGCTATCAGTGGTAAGGTAAAGGTAAAGGTTCCCTTGCTCGAAAGGCAGTCGAGTCCGACTCTAGGGATGCAGTGCTCATCTCCGTTTCCAAGCCGAAGAGCCAGCGCTGTCCAAAGACATTTTCCGTGGTCATGTGGCCGGCGTGACTAAACACCAAGGCGCACGGAACGCTGTTACCTTCCCACGGAAGTGGTACCTATTTATCTACTTGCAATTTCTTGCTTTCGAACTGCTAGGCTGGCAGGAGCTGGAACTAGAGACGGGAGCTCACTCCGTCATGCGGCACCCTCGGGTCTCGAACTGCTGAACTACCGACCTTCCACAGCCTACAGTTCAGCGTCTTAACCACTTGAGCCACTGCAGCTCCCTAGCAATCAGTGGTGGCGCCCATTAAATGCAACTATTCCTAGATCACCTCCACATATGTGCAGCAGATGGTAACTATGGGGAGGTTGGCGGACGAGAAGGAGCCGTGCAGGGTGAAACCTGCAGGTGTAGGCTGGTACTAAGAAATGTCCGCTGCCTCAACCATAGGCCTGATGAAACGTCTCTGTTTTGCAGGCCCTGTGAAACTGTATTAGGTCCCACACAGCCTCGATCTCCTTTGGGAGAGTGTTAGGAGTCCGGACTCTAATCTGGGAGAACTTGGTTTGATTCTTCACTCCTCCACATGCAGCTGCTGGTTTGACCCTGGGTCAGCCAGAAGTTATCCTGGAGCTGTTATTGAAAGGGCAGTCCTCGAAAGAGCTCTCTCACCCAGTGTTCCCTCTAAGATGAGTTAGTGGGAGCTAGCTCACAGGTTTTTTTAGCCTCCAGCTCACCCATTTTTGTCTTAACTCAGGAAGGATGGCCCCAGAGCAAACTAATTTATGCAGTAGCCAAGTGGTTAAGACGCTGAACTGCAGGCTGTGGAAGGTCAGTAGTTCAGCAGTTTGAGACCCGGGTGCCGCATGATGGAGTGAGCTCCCGTCTCTAGTTCCAGCTCCTGCCAACCTAGCAGTTCGAAAGCAAGAAATTGCAAGTAGATTAATAGGTAACACTTCGGTGGGAAGGGAACAGCGTTCCGTGCGCCTTGGTGTTTAGTCACGCCGGCCACATGATCACGGAAACGTCTTCGGACAGCACTGGCTCTTCGGCTTTGAAATGGAGATGAGCACCGCAACCCTAGAGTCGGATTCGACTGGCTTTCGAGCAAGGGAACCGTTACCTTTACCTAATAGCTCACTAACAACTTTAATGCCAGTAGCTCACAAAGTAGGATTTTTGCTCACAAGACTCCACAGTTTAGAGGGAGCATTGCTCTCAGCCCCACCTATATCAGAGGGTGTCTGTTGTGGGGAGGGGAAAGGGAGATTGTAAGACATTTTGAGTCTCCTTCAAGTAGTGAAGGGCGGGGTATAAATCCAATCTCCTCCTTCTCGTGCTGGATGAAAGCCCCGTTGTGTAGGATCCAATCCACAATTATTGTTTAAAATGTCAATTATATAGCACCATTCATCGAACACGGTGTTTTATAGAGGAACAAGCCCAGTCCTCTGTCCCCAAGGAGCATACAATGCACATTTCGGCAGCACAGAACTGTAGGAAATAAGAGGACAGAAGGTGTCCGAGGAGGGTGTTGCGGATACCGTGGACCTCCAAAAAGACAAATCCGTGGGTTCTAGACTAAATCAAGCCTGCACTCTCCCTAGACGCTAAAATGACTAAACTGAGGCTCTCGTACTTTGGTCCCATTATGAAAAGACAAAGAGTCGCCAGAAAAGATACTCATGCTAGGAGAAGTTGGAGGCAGCAGGCAAAGAAAAATGGGGGGGGGGGGGGAATAGCGGTACCTATTTATCTACTTGCAATTTCTTGCTTTCGAACTGGTAGGTTGGCAGGAGCTGGAACCAGAGACGGGAGCTCACTCCGTCATGCGGCACCCGGGTCTCGAACTGCTGAACTACCGACCTTCCACAGCCTGCAGTTCACCGTCTTAACCACTTGAGCCACCGCAGCTCCAAGCTACAGGTAAATTAATATTAAAAATATACAAACGTTTATTAGGGTGTACACATAAACAGAACATTAAAAAAGGGTTAAAAGAAATAG
>NW_015172193.1:31373-31554 GCF_001447785.1 Gekko japonicus | reverse complement strand
TATAATTCTTTATGCATGTATTTCTGGATGTGTGTCGTAAAATAAGGAATACTGACCACTGAGGAAGGCCTGAAGGGGCCGAAACGTGTATGGTCCTTAGGTCAAATGTTTTACACATCTATTGGATCAGGGGTCATTTCGTAGAAAAAGAGGTGCAGGAGCTAATTAACATAACTCATTA
>NW_015172193.1:26624-31155 GCF_001447785.1 Gekko japonicus | reverse complement strand
GCTCTTTACTGCCGGAACTCCACTCCTGTGCGCTCCTGCAAGAAATGACCCCTGGGGAAAACACTGATGTTCAAGAGCTTAGAATCATGGAATCACGAAGTTGGGAGGGGCCATACAGGCCATCTAATTCAACCCCATGCTCAATTCAGGATCAACCTAGAGCACGGGTTCCCAAAGTGGTCAATACCACCCCCCTGGGGGGCGCTGGAACAATCCAGGTGGGTCGTAGGAGCCTTGGGTGCAATTGGGGGGCGTTGAATAAACGGGGGCGATGGAAGCATAATGAAAAAAGAGTCCAGGACCTATCTAAAGCAGCCTTCTCCTTGGAAAAGATCACGAAATGTACATTTAAAAAGGAACCAGAAATACTACTTTTGGGACTATAAATGGAAGAGGTTAATGTATCAAAGAGAACTCTGATGTGGTATATGATAACTACAGCAAGAATGACGTATGCTCAGAATTGGAAACAGCAAGAAGTCCCGAAGATTGAAGATTGGATTAAAAAATTATTATTTTCAGTTGAAATGGACAAACTGACAAGAAAGTTGAATAATATGGAAGCAGAAGATTTCTATAATGACTGGAAGGATCTAAAAGAATACTTAGAAAAGTACTGGGAAGTAAAAGACAATTTGTTTAGTTTTAATAATTATTAAATCATAGAATGCTTGGGAGATCGGATAAGTTAAAAATTAATTACTATAGTGAAATAATAGTTACCTAGTGAATTACAAAAAGAAAATTGTTGTTGTAAAAATTAATAAAGAGATGGGCAGGAGGTCGAAGCACTGTGGGATGCCATATATTAGGGAGGGGAAAAGGGAGGTGGGTAGGGTATGAAAGGGACAAATGTAAAAAAATTAATGTTGATTATGAATGTTTATATCCTAAATAAAAAAAAATTGACTGAAAAAAATAAAGCAGCCTTCTCCTGGTCTTCCCTGGGATCAGGGAGGGAGGTGGAGAGGGTTCCCACAGCCAATCACCAGCCTTCGTTATCTTAATTTTCTGTTTGTCTGCAAATGTCACCATGGTTGATTTTTATAAAATACTTTTATGATTCTGAGCTTCAAAGTGTCTCATCTACGACAACATCTTTCTTTACTATGTGCAAATTAGTCACTGCATCTTTTGGTCCACTTCTTGAAGGCAGATCTCCAGGGGGGCGCCGCTGAGTAATTTCTTTTCTGAAAAGGCAGATGGTGGGCCAAATAAGTTTGGGAACCTCTGGCCTAGAGCGTCCCTGACAGGTGTTTGTCCAGCCGCTGCTTCAAGACGGCCAGTGAGGGGGGAGCTCACCACCTCCCGAGGCAGCTGAGTCCCCTGTGGCACCACTCTGACTGTCAAAAAGCTCTTCCTAATATCCAGCCGGTTTCTTCCCGCCCTTAATTTAAACCCACGACTGCGAGTCCTCTCCCCTGCTGCCAACAGGAACAGCTCCCTGCCCTCCTCCAAGGGGACAGCCCTTCAGATACCTCAAGAGAGCCATCCAGTCCCCCCTCAACCTCCTCTTCTCCAGACTGAACGTTCCCAAGTCCCTCGGCCTTTCCTCACAGGGCTTCTTGGTCTCCAGGCCGCCGATCATCCTCATCGTTCTCCTCTGCACCCACTCCATTCTGTCCACATCCTTTTTGAAAGTGAGTCCTCCAGAACTGCAAACAGACCTCCAGGTATGGCCTGACCAACGCAGTGTACAGCGGGACTAGGACATCTTGCAGTCTGGATGTCATGCCTCTGCTGATATACCCCAAGATCGCATTTGCCTTTTTTGTCGCTGCATCACGCTGGCTGCTCATATTTAACTCACGGTCCACCCGTACCCCAAGATCTTCACACACACCGCTACCACTGTTACCCACACCGTTGTCTGGATTCCCTGTTAAAACATGAATGAACGAGTTATGGCAATTTCAGATTAAACGTTACGGACGTTGGTTAGTAACGCCAGGCTAGTGTTGAAGCGCTCTGACCCGGATGGCCCAGGCTTGCCCGATCATATCGAAAGCTAAGCAAAGTTGGCCCTGGTTAGTCCTTGAATGGGACACCACCAAGGAAGTCCAGGGTCACAATGCGGACGCAGGCAATTGGCAAACCACCTTTGCCTTGAAAGCCCCTTGCCGGGGTTGCCAGAAGTCAGCTGCGATGCAACTGAAAGACCAGCAGGTGGCAGCACAAAAACAGTTAAAAATCCTAGGTGTTAACAAATGAAGAAATACATAGGATAGAACTACTACAGTCAGAGCAAGAAGCAGCCAGGTAAGTTGCAGAGCCCCCCGCCCAAAAAACAGTCCAGTGGTACCTTTAAGACCATGTTTTATTCAGGTACAAGCTCTCCCTCCTCTGCGAGGACAGATCTGCACTCCCCCCCCAGATAGCTAGCAATCCAAAACAGTCCAGTGGAGCCTGAGCAGTGGGTGTTGCCTTCTGACACCCTTCCGGTGATGCCAGGGGGTGTGGCATATGCAAATAGGTTATGCTAATGAGTTATGCTAATGAGTCCCTGCACCTCTTTTTCTATGAAATGACCCCTGATTCAAGGTATGAGCTTTCTTGCACAAGGCACACTTTTTCAGATTCACTGGAATGGAAGTTAAGAGTTCAAACTTATAGACAGGCTGAACAGCAGATTTACATGTAACATGATGAAGATGCTTTTAAGTTACGCGAAAACAAAAACTAAATGACAAAGCTAAGGTTACGTCAGTATTCAGTATTCTAATATTATAGTATTCTGACAAAGAAATACACTAATACAGGGGTGTCAAACAAGCGGCCCGGGGGCCACATCAGGCCCCTGGAGGGCTTCCATCAGGCCTGCAGTGGAACTGGCCGTCTCCTGCTTCCAGTTCTGCTGCTGCTGCATCATCGCTTACTTCGCCAGACTCTCTTAATCACTCAGCCATTTCATGGGTGCTAGACTCAGAACTCTGAGCATGAGATTTCTGTGGCGAATGTCCATAAATCAAAAGTAGGTTTGCAGCTTACAGAGCTAATGTTTTAAGCCTGTTCTTATTTTAAGTTTTAAAAAAGCCCTTTTGCATTTGTGTCCTTTATAAAGTTGATATCTCCACTACCTGGCATTACATTTTAAGACACACATGGCCCGGCCCAACAAGGTCTCATTTATGTCAGATCTGGCCCTCATAGCAAATGAGTTCGACACCCCTGCACTAATGTGTGTATGTGGGGTGTGTGTGGATAAAGTGTTGCAGTACCACCATTTTTTCACTAGAGGGAGGTGGCGCTTTCATGCCAGCCCCTCTAGCAGCTTGCATGGATGAGATGGTCCAACACCTCAAGGGGGGGGGGCTGTTCCTTCACACTGAGCCTAATTTTGTGTGTGTGCATGTGTGTGCATGCATGTGCGTGCAAGCAAGGGCAGCGAGGAAGGAGTGTGCATCAAGGAGATCTTGCTTAAATACCTGCGTTGCAAAAAAAGGGGATGGGGGAGGGAAAGCTACCCGTCCTCCACCCAGGACCAGGGATGCAAGCAGGCCTCTGGAGTTCTGGACATTGTGCCATGCGGGGAGGAGGGGCGAGGCGGGGGGGCCCCCTCCGCTCAGAGTCCAGATGTGTCAACCGCGGACAATAGGGGAGCGAGAAAGGACAGATGGGCCAGCTGACACAATGGCCGGGGCCGTTTAGCATGCAGGAGCCGTGCTCGCCTCCCTGGCTTACCCACCCCCTCCTGCCCGCTCTGCTATTGAGCCCGCCAAAGCCTGCCAAGGATGAAAAGGCCTCGCCAAGGCCCATCTGCCGCCGGCTCCCTCTCTCTCCTCCCCCACCCCGCACGCCGCCACCCAAATTCGGCCGAGAGGCAGAGATGGCCATTTATTTATTTTTTTTGCACTTTTTGCATCTTCTCGGTGCACAGGAATCACCAGCGGGGTGTGCGCTTCATCACGCTCAATCACGCAAGTGCCCTGCCGCCTTTTGGTATCTCCGTCCTCACGACAGCCCCGGGAGAGGCGGCGACCCTGTGCCCATTTTAGAGGTCGGGGGAACCGAGTCTGAGAGGCAAACGCCCAGCTCAAGAGGAGCCACCAGCATCAAGTTCATAGCTGGGTGGGTGGGTGGGGGGGGGTTCCTTTTTTTTTAATCAACAAAGGTTTATTCAAGGTTTTCAACATAACAATACAAGAATATAACAACAATATGATGAGAAGAGCAAAAGGAATAACAACAAACATTAGTTAACGTTATCTAAATACTTAAGGAGGTATCATTATGCTCGTTAACATAACATCTATTGATGGGTTAGTAGCTTTAGCCTATATGTTACTTTAAACAATTCTGTATTCAGAAACAAAGCCAGTATTTATCATTAGCAAAAGAGGGAACCACTTCCTTTTCTGAGAGAAACTGAATTATTGGAAACCGCTTACGTACAAACGGTGTTTGATAATCCTCGTTGGTGTGATTTGTTAAGCCATCCGCTATTTTCCCCATAATAAATTGCATCCAAAGGTTATCATACCACAGGTCTATTTTTTTTTTCCTATCCAGTGTTCCCTCTAAGCTGAGTGAG
>NW_015172193.1:23067-25918 GCF_001447785.1 Gekko japonicus | reverse complement strand
GATTGTAAGCCGCTCTGAGACTTCGAGTGAAGGGCGGGGTATAAATGCAATCTCTTCTTCCTTTTTCCTCCTCCTCCTCCTCTTCTTCTTCTATTGCCTGGTCCTTTTTCATTGGAGATGCCGGGGATTGAACCCGGGACCCTTTGCATGCCAAGCAGCCCTTCCACTCAGCTTTGAAGCTCATCAGGTGAGGAGGAGGAGGAGGAGATTGGATTTATCCCCTGCCCTTCACAGCCCAAAGATGTCTCAGAGAGGCTTACAAACTCCTTTCCCTTCCCCTCCCCACAACAGACACCCTGTGAGGGAGGCTGGGCTGAGAGAGCTCTTGACAGAAACTGCTCTTTTTCAAGGAGGACAGCTCTTATCAGAACTAGGGCTTGCCCAAGGTCATCCAGTGAGGTGCAAGTGGAGGAGTGGGGAATCAAACCCGGTTCTCCCAGATTAGACTCCGCGCACTTAACCACGAGACCAAACTGAGGTGACTTCAAGCCACGTGCTCTGTCTTAGCCTCTCCTACCCCACAGGGTTGTTGTGAGGTTTAGAATGGAGGGGACCTATGGACACTGCCCCAAGGTCCTCAGAGGGAGGGCAGGGATAAATAATAATGAGGAGGAGGAGGGGGAGGAGGAGATTGGATTTATACCCCGCCCTTCACTACCCGAAGGAGTCTCAGAGTAGCTTATAAAGTCCTTCCCCTCCCCTCAACAAACACCCTGTGACCAATGCTCCCTCTAAGCTGTAAAGTCTTGTGAGCAAAAATCCTACTTTGTGAGCTACTAGCATTAAAGTTGTGAGCGAGCGACTTTGCTGTTGCATAAATTAGTTTCCTCCGGAGCCCTCCTTCCTGAGCGGAGACAAAAATGACCGAGCCGGAGGCTGAACAACTGTGAGCTCGCTCACACTCACTCAGCTTAGAGGGAACACTGCCTGTGAGGCAGGCGGGGCTGAGAGAGCTCTCTCGAGGACTGCCCTTGAGAGAACAGCTCTGACAGAACTACGGCTTGCCCAGGGTCACCCAAATGGCTGCAAGCGGAGGAGTGGGGGAATCAAACTCGGTTATCCCCGATTAGAGTCCGCGCACTTCACCACTACACCAAAGTGGCTGTGTGCGACAGATCGATGCACAGACCGAGATGGGCAGATCCTCGGATCTGAAGCCGCCTCGAGAGTCCCTTCGATGGAAATCACCTTAGAAATAATCCCCGTCTACAGATAATTAAAAATCTCTCCTCCTCCTCCTTCTCTGAGTATCTAGCGCCTGTCCCTCCGGTGGTAGGCTATAAGGGGGAATTTTGCTTTGTCTGGCGCTTCCTGTCCTTGGCAGTCATGTGAATTGACCAGCTGTGTACGCTGAAGTTTCTTCCAGCACAATTACAAAAAGCGGGGAAGCTCTTCCGTCCATTATGGGTGGCCAGGCATCGCTGGTGTGGACAGAGCGGTCACCCTCCCTCCCTCCCTCCCGAGGACTCCTGTGCTTTTAACTGCTGCACAACAGACAGACAGACGAATTGAGCAACTGGGTGTCCCCCCTCCCCAAGCTGCACTCCTGAGAAAAGATTCAGCTGCTGAGTTTACGCTCGCTGGGCAGCCATAACAGGCGCAGGAGCCAAGTTAGGACAAATAGTTGGCCACTCTGTCCCGACCTGAGCGGGATCTGTTGCATGCCTTAAGGGGGAATTGGAAAAACATCTGGAGCAGAGGTCTATCAGTGGCTATTAGCCACAAGGCATAGATGGAACACTCTGTCTTCTTGGTGCTTGGGGGGCAACAGTGGGAGGGCTTCTGGAGTTCAGCCACCACTGGTGGACCTCCTGATGGACTCTGGATTTTGGCCACTGTGTGACACAGAGTGTGGGACTGGATGGGCCATTGGCCTGATCCAACATTGGCTTCTCTTATGTTCTTATGTCTGGGGCAGTGGTGCTCTGTCTTCTTGGTGCTGGGGGGGGGCAACGGTGGGAGGGCGTCTGGAGTTCTGGCCCCACTGGTGGACCTCCTGATGGTCCCTGGGTTTTGGCCACTGTGTGACACAGAGCGTTGGGCTGGATGGGCCATTGGCGTGATCCAACATGGCTTCTCTTATGTCCTTATGCCTCGCTTCTCGGACCCGGGAGAGCTGGCACAAGAAGTCCTGAATAGACATGAAACCAGGCCTCAAACAGTGAGGGGGATCCTATAACAGAATATGCTTCTTTAAGGTTCAGATACCATTTTAAAAAGAGAGCAGAGTGGTATCTGTGGTGTGGGCCCTGCTGTCTTGCTTCCTTTCTGCTTGGAAGTGTGTTGCTGTTTGCAGGAGCCACGGAGGGGCTCTGGCTCAGCGGACGAGCCTCTGCTCAGCATGCAGAAGGCCCCAGGTTCAATCCGTGGCATCTCCAGCTAAAAAGGACTGGGGTGTATGTGATGTGAAGGACCTCGGCCTCATACCCTGGAGAGCCCCTACCAGTTTGAGTAGACAGGACTGACCTTGATGGACGTGCATGTAGCAAAATATTCATCCCGGTGGCAAGCGTGGTGCATGTGTATGGGAGCATGGTGATGTCTATACATACTGCAGGAACCCATAGCTGTGGGGTCAATGCATCTCTGCCTGCACACTCCACATGAGAGCCCAGAAGAGCCCTGTTGGATCAGACCAGTGAGGGCCCATCTAGTCCAGCATCCCGTCTCACACAGTCGCCAGCCAGGTCCTCTGGAGGGCCAACAACAGGGCAGAGAGGCCAAGGCCTTCCTATGAACATCAGAAGAGCCCTGCTGGATCAAACCAATAGTCCACCTAGTCCAGCATCCCGTCTCACACAGTGGCCAACCAGGTCCTCTGGAGGGCCAACAACAGGGCACAGAGGCCGAG
>NW_015172193.1:19918-20029 GCF_001447785.1 Gekko japonicus | reverse complement strand
AAGAAGAGGAGAAGAAGAGATTGGATTTATACCCTGCCCTTCACTACCCAAAGGTGTCTCAGAGCGGCTCACAAACTCCTCTCCCTTCCCCTCCCCACAACAGACACCCTG
>NW_015172193.1:16019-19862 GCF_001447785.1 Gekko japonicus | reverse complement strand
TTCACTACCCAAAGGTGTCTCAGAGCGGCTTACAAACTCCTTTCCCTTCCCCTCCCCTCCCCACAGACACCCTGTGAGGTAGGCGGGGCTGAGAGAGCTCTTTCGAGGAGGAGGAGGAGAAGAAGAGGAGAAGAAGAGATTGGATTTATACCCCTCCCTTCACTACCCAAAGGTGTCTCAGAGCGGCTTACAAACTCCTTTCCCTTCCCCTCCCCACAACAGACACCCTGTGAGGTAGGTGGGGCTGAGAGAGCTCTGACAGAAACTGCTCTTTTTTCAAGGACAGCTCTTATCAGAACTATGGCTTGCCCAAGGTCATCCAGCCAGGTGCAAGTGGAGGAGTGGGGAATCAAACCCGGTTCTCTCCGTGCACTTAACCACGACACCAAACTGGCTCCCTTTAACAGCTGCCTCGGTTGATCTGATAGTTAATTGAGCCCCAAAAGATAGACAGTGTTGTCTGACTAGTGAAGGAGCCATATTTGGGTGTTCGGGAGAAGGGTAAATTGAGGAGCAGCTGCTAAAATGGTGGCAAGGAAAAATGGAGATTCCGGGTGAGAAAAGGGACTGGACCTGAACAGCCGGAATTGTAGTATTCTTTGTCATCACTATTCATTTTTTAAAATTTATTTTAAAAACTACAATACAAAATGGCGTCTCTTTGTCAACAATTTGTCTGGGTTGGGTTTGGTTTTCTGCACATGTCTTGCTCCCTCTGGTGGTTGATTCAATACTACACATCTCCCTTCAGATGGTTTATATGCTGGAGATAAAGCGGTTTAGTATCGAATCGACCACTAGAGGCAGCAAAACACAAGTGGAAAAAAGAAGTAACAGGAACACACAAGGAAGGAAAATCAGAACGCAGGAAAAACCCTCGAGTTACAGGAGATGGAGAAGAAGGTCCCTCTGTCTACTTTCTTCATCCCGGGCATAATTTCGTAAAGGTCTATCGTGCAATCTTTTTTTCTAAACTAAAAAAAACCCAAACTCCTCAGTCTTTCCACATCAGGATGGCGTTTCAGCCCCTTGATCATTTTAGCTTCCCTTTCCCACCTCTTTTCCTGATCTGCAGTATCTTGTTTGAGATGGGGATGACCAGAGCTATATGGAGTATTCCTCCTCTTTTTGTAGCAGGAACTCCTTTGCATATTAGGCAACACACCTCTAATGTAGCCAGTCCTCCAAGGAGCTTACAGTAGCCCCTGTAAGAAGAGCTCTGTAAGCTCTTGGAGGATTGGCTGCCTTAGGGGTGTGTCGCCTGAGATGCAAAGGCGTTCCTGCTACAAAAAGAGCCCTGAATTGTCTGACTATGTTGAGGCTTCATTAGGAGGAATACTCCATATAGTTCTGGTCATCCCCATCTCAAACAAGATATCACAGACCAGGAAAAGAGGCGGAAAGGGGCAGCCGAAATGATCAAGGGGTTGAAACGCCATCCTGATGTGGAAAGACTGAGGAGTTTGGGGTTTTTTAGTTTAGAAAAAAAGATTGCACGGTAGACCTTTATGAAATTATGCCTGGGATGAAGAAAGTAGACAGAGGGACCTTCTTCCCCATCTCCTGTAACTTTAGGGTTTTTCCTGCATTCTGATTTTCCTTGCTTGTGTGTTCCTGTTACTTCTTTTCCCACTTGTGTTTGGCTGCCTCTAGTGGTCGATTCGATACTAAACCGCTTTATCTCCAGCATATAAACCATCTGAAGGGAGATGTGTAGTATTGAATCAACCACGAGAGGGAGCAAGACATGTGCAGAAAACCAAACCCAACCCAGACACAATAGGAGTCCATAAGCCAGGAAACGGAGAATGCAGAAAAGCCCCAAACCTGGGAGCAGCCAGTGAAGCTGATGGGCAAGAGATGCAGGGCAGACAGTCTGAAGCGCTACTTCACCCCGTGTGCCGTTAACTTGTGGAACTCAAGGTCACAGGATCCAGGGATGCCGCTAGTTTAAATGACTTTGCGGGCGAGTTAGACGGCTTGAGGGAAGAGAGGCCGGCTAGTGGCTATCAGCTATCATGGCTAAAAGGAACTTCCATGTTCAGTGGCAGTCATCCCCTTACTATCAGTGGGCAGAGGGCGGAAAGGGGAGAAGGTCTGTTACTTTCATGCCATCCTTGCAAGCTACCTGGATGCGCATGGCTCGCTTCTGAAGGAAACAAGACTGGTCTCATGCAGTGGGACAGTGCTTGTGCTTAAGGGGAACTGGGAAGAAGGAGGAGGAGGAGACTGGATTTATACCTTGCTTTTCACTACCCGAAGGAGTCTCAGAGCGGCTTACAGTCTCCTTCCTCTCCCCACAACAGACACCCTGTGAGGCTAGGTGGGCCTGAGAGAGCTCTCTCGAGGACTGTCCTTTCAAGGACAGCTCTGAAATAACTTGTGACTGACCCAAGGTCACACCAGCAGCTGCACGTGGAGGAGTGGAGAATCAACCCCGGTTCTCCCAGATTGGAGTCCACGCTCCTAACCACTACACAAAAAGGGCTCTGAAACAGTGTACCACTGAATACCAGCTGCTGAGGTCTTTGTCTGTGTGCCTGGGTTATAGGCCTCTCGGATATCTGCTTAGTTGCGGGGTGGGGGGGGATAACAATATGGTGGACTAGATGAATCTTTGGTTTGATCCTGCACAGTCACCCTTGCGCTCCCCCAGCCCCCAAGGCCCCACAGCTCTTCTGCTCCGACAATTATTGTGTTTTATTGGTTTATAAAATTTAATCCTTTATTTTGAATTATTAGGTTGTAAACAGCCGGGAGCCCTTCTTTGGCGGGGGAGGGCGGTTAAAATCCATTCTTCTTCTTCCGCTTCTTCTTCTTCTTCTTCCTCTTCCTCCTCCTCCTCTTCTTCTTCCTCCTCCTTACGCTCAGTCGTAACTGCAACTCACCCAGCTAGGAGCTCTCCAAGGTCTTGGACTATCCCAGCCCCCTTACCTGAGATCTGTTAAGGGAGGGGTTGCGTTAAACCTGGGGAGTTTTACAGGTGGGCTTGCGTGCTTCAAAGAGGCTGTGAGGTGCATTCCAAAACAAAGCAAACCCCCCCCCCAGGCAGAGGATACCTTAGGCGTGCAGACAAGAGAGCCAGTTCCTAACCCGTTTGTGCTTCGGTGGGTAGGGGTGACCAGGAGAAAAGCTTGCATGACGTCCCCCCTCCCCAATTGCAGCTTGAGCTTGAAAACAAGATCCTCTCCCTCGTTTGTTGCTGGGTGGAGAAGATGAGAGGCGCCCCCCCCCCACGCCCAGGAGGCAAGGAGAGGCAGGGGGTGCTCCGGGCTGGCATGGGGGGGGGGTAACCGAGCTGACCTTCAAGGCAACAGCCACCCCCCCGATGTTCTCCTCCCCAAGGGCCAGTGCGGTGTGGTGGTTCGTCAGACTGCTATCTCGGAGTCCTGGGTTCGAATCCCCACTGGTGCCACGGAATCTGGCCGGGCGCCTGCCTTCTCTGTTCCGCAGGGAGGAAGCCCCACCTGCCATCGAGAGAGTGCCCGAGGTGTGTGTGTGTGTGTGTCAAAGTCCCGGGAAAGACCTTTCCCTGGGGGAGCTGCCCACAGACGAGAGGCGATCGGACCGGACTCGGGTGCCTGGACGCACACCATGGAGAAGGGAAGACCGTCTTCTGAAGGCACCACAAGTTCTGGAGAGCGAGCAGCGGCCGGGGAAGGCACCGGCAGGAGGGGGTGTGGTGGAGAGACCTGTGTTCCAAACCTCCCCCTCCCATCCTCTTGCACACACACACACACACCCGAGTCTTTTGGCGCACAGCTGTCTCCCTTCCCCCCCCTCCCACCTGCCCCCCTCCCGCCTCTGCCAACCCCCCCCCAAGGCACAGAATACTTTCTCTCT
>NW_015172193.1:14920-15504 GCF_001447785.1 Gekko japonicus | reverse complement strand
CTCAATTCCCACCCACTCCCTCCCGGGACCCCCGTCTGGTCAATTTCGTCGCCTTTGTCAATTTCACCTGCAAGAGCTCTCTCCTTTGTCAATTTCCCCTGCCGGCTCGCTCTCCCCTTCCCCGGCCGGACACACCTCCCCTCCTCCACCCCCTCCTCCTCCTCCTCCCACCCCTCCCCTCCAATCTGAGCATCCTTTCTCTCTTCTCTCTCTCTCTCTCTCTCTCTTCCCCCCACCCGCAACCTCCCCCTGCTGGAGTCTCACGGGTACCGCGGAGGGGACGTCCTCCGCGCCCTCGGCATGAAGATGATGGCAGGCGCTTCCGTCCACCAGAACGGCATCTTCCCTTCGGCTCCGCAGCAGCAGCCGCCGCCGCCGCCGCAGCAGCCCGGGGGCCCCCAGCCCCAGCCGCAGCAGCCCCCCCAAGCCCCCCCGCCGCCCCACATGGATTCGGATCCCCCCGACTCTAGGAAAAGACCCCTGGAGACCCCCACGGAAGCCATCAGCACCAAGCGGAGCAACACGGGAGGTGAGTGGATCTGGATGCGCGCGCGTGTGTTTGGGGAGGGGGGGCACGCCGCCCG
>NW_015172193.1:10759-14720 GCF_001447785.1 Gekko japonicus | reverse complement strand
CCGTTCTCCCCCCCCCCCCCCCCACCATCTCTCTGCATCAAAGCCCTTCGGTCTCCTCTCGAACCCCGCACCTCTCTTTCTCTCCACTCACCTGCCGCTACCTGCCGCTTTCCCCCTCCATCTGCCCCCCCCTCCAGCCTCCAGTCCCCCATCTCTAATTCCTCCCCGCCCGGATCGGTTCCTTTCTCTGCTCCCCTGGGTTCCTGGTAAAACCCCCCCCAAAAAAATGGCAATTGGCCCCTCCCCAAGGACGAGGGGGCTGATCTCACCCCACACACACACACACACACAACGTGGGGTGCCCCCTTTCTCTTTTCGCCCAGATGATTCCTTCCTGCGCGCCCTCATTCCTACAAACGGAAGCAGGTATATCTGGGAGGGATGAAGCCCCGAGCTAGGCGGATTCTATCAGCCATCTGTTTCTCCTGGCGTGGATACTTATTGGGGGGGAGAGAACGCACAGCAATCTAACAAATCCCCCCCCCTTCCCCGAGAATAGACATTTCTCTGCAAAAAAAAATAAAATTGTGTTCATGTGCAGGCAAAACTGACAGGTCAAAATGGAGTCTGTTGGAACAACTGTCTACTTGTAGGGGGGAGGGGGAGGGGGTGGGGAGATGTCTCTCCTCACGCCGTGGAAAACCTGTCAGCCCCCCCCTCCAGCCCTGTATCCCCCCCCTTCCCGTTACCGTCTGCCTGAGGAAATGGAGAGTTTGGGGGGGGGAGAAGGATGTGGACATTTGAAAAAAGAGGATGCGAACAGCTGGCTTGTCAGAAAGGCGCACTGTGTGTGTTTTTCTGGGATTGGTGGGGAGAGATCCCAAATGAATGGGGGGCACACAGAAAGAGGAGAGAGAGAGAGAGAGAGACCATTGGGCGTTTTGGAAGGAGATGGAGTTTTCAGCCGGGGAGGGGGTGGTGGAGAAGGGAGGGCTGAGAGAAAAGAAAAGAGGGGGAAAAAAACACACACACAAAAAGCCATCTTTCCTGACGCCCCGGATTAGAAGAAGCTGCGTAAAAAAGGAGTCCTTCCTACAGCCCAGAAAGCAAAGCCTCCCCCAAGCCTGACTTCGCCCACCCTTTTTTGTGTGTGTGAAAGGTCCTCGTTTTCCTGGTTCTGGAAGCGGGAGCTGGGGTGGTGGTGGTGGTGGTGGAGGGGGCTCGTCTTGCCTGTACTGATGATCATGATGATGATGACAACATTAATAGCCGTGTATTGAAATAAAAGCTTCCCTTTACGGCTGAGAGGGCAGGTGCCGGCCCAGTCGTGTCCCCCCCACCGGCCCCTCCTTGTCACCCTCCAGATGTAATTAACATTTCGAGAGGCTCAGGCGGTTATGGCAAGAAGCGATAAATATTGCGTCTGAAATGCCTTCCTCTTGGGGAAATCGCCCTTCTTCTCTCTCTCTCTGTCTCTCTCTCTCATGATGGCTCTTGCTGAAGCGAGTAATGTGGCGATCAGAAATTTTTAAAAAAAGAAATCAGTGGCGCGGAGGGCATGCTTGTGATTTAGGTTGAAGGCGGTGGAGGTGGTGGTGGGGAGGACGGGGAGGGAGAGGAGCAGGGGCTGGAGAATATTCTAAGCATGTCTGCCTCCCCCTGCCTGGCTGCCATCACTGCTGGTGGGTGTTGCAGCAGAGTCTGGGAAGGGACATCCTTCGGAGTGCCACTGCCAAGCTCTGTCTTCGTCAGCCGGTCAATTCTCCCTTATTGGTTTCGGCCTTGCTTTCTTTCCTTTCCTTTCCTTTTTTTCCTTTACAAAAAGAAATTGCTGACAACCCAGGGGGTTTGAGGCTCGGGCCGATCCCCAGCGATGGATTTGGGAGGGGAGGGAGGAGAAGCGCCATCGATGGGCGATTGCGAGGGGTGGGGGGGCGTGCGTGGAAGCAGTGTGACGGAGATGGAGGGGGACGCGTTAGTGGCACCTAGCGTGCATCGCGAAAGGACGCCGACCGCCGAGGAAATGCGCAAGAGCGAGAGCCATGCAGGCCTCAAGGCCCAGCTGGGAGGTTAGCGGCCGGCCGTGTGTCTGGTCTGGGGGGACGGGGATGGGGGGTCATCGCTGGTGTGTGGCTGAAGGTCAAACCGGGTGGGACGTTGCTGTGCAGGCGGAAGTCTGGCCGCCTGAGCTGAAGGGGGGGCCGATTGGTTGAGTGGGCAGCGATGGGTCTGGCTACATTTGCGGGCGGAGGGGGCAGATCGTTGTGCTAGGATTTATCCTGATGCCTCCTGGAATTTGGGGAGGGGGTCGTGCAACCCACTGGGGACTTTTTCGGAGGCCCTTTGAGCTGGGCTCGCAGAAGGCAGGCCTTCCTGGTGGCAGGGAGGGCCTGACGTCACCGCCGGCAGTGGTGCTGACCAGAGGAAGGCGGGCGGCAGCTGGCTTTCTGGCTGCCGCCTGCCCAGTGTGGTGTGGAAAGGGTTCCAGGACAGAGCGTGGCAAGGGAGGGTACCGAGGAGGGCAGTGGGAGGGGGCACCGTGAGGCCTAGTGACGGGAAGGAGGTCTTCTGGCCCTGGTGGATTGTAAGCTCGTAATGGACCGTCTCTAGGCCTAGGTTGGATGCTGGGGCGCGGGTTCGGTTCCTGGGGTCCCGTCGTGACCTTGGAGGAGCCGTGCTTCTCCTTCCGGCTGCCGATGTGGCAAGAACTTGGCTCTCCGGGCGAGGAGCAGGTTCGCTCCAGTGGTTTCTGTCTTGCTGGCCCGGCGGGGTCCCGTTTCCCCCCAAAATGGCTGCAAAACATACTGGGTTGGGGGGGACGGGGAGGCTGGGAGATGAGGAAGCCAAATTTCAAGCCCATGACCCCTGGGGAAATGCTCGGCCTCCCCCCACCCACCCCGGGCGTCTCTGGGGCAAGTTGGAATGGAACTGGGTGCTCTGGGAACGGGAGGGAACTCCGGTGGCAAAATGCTGAGAGGCAGAGGTCAGGAAGGAGCCAGCGGAGTCGAACACCTGTGCAGGTGCGGCAGGCAGCAGGGCCAAAGAGCCAAGAAGGAAGCCGCCCGGCCTGGTCCTAACCTGAGCTCAAAAAATTAGACCTCTCCGAACCTCACTGCACAGGTCCGAGCTTGAAAAATAAACCTTCAGGGCAAAATCACCCCCAATGAAGCTGGAAATCTAGCCGGGGGAAGTGGGCGATGTCTCGTGCATTGCAGGGGGAGAGGGCGTCATGGGCGGAAGCTGGAAGGTGCAGTGAATTCCCGGGTGTCACAGATTTCAAGGCAAAGGTAGCAAAGAAGCCGGTGCCGCAAGAAGGGTAGACTGCCATGACGCTCCCTCTAGCCGTTCCTCTGTTATTATGGTGAATCGAGGGCCCACCCTGTGGAGGAAGAGGCAAACGATCCTTTAGAAGGGACCCATTTCTCAGGGAGATGGATCGAGATCCTCTTTTTGCCCGAGAGAGCACCTCTGTGGGCGTGCTCCTGGAAGTGGGATATTTGACAGCGGGGAACATATTCCATATCACAAAGGCCACAGAGAGCAGCTGTTAAATTGACTTCCAAGAGAGCACTGATAGCAGGCCCGTAGGTATGGTGGGGCATTTCGGGGCCTTGCCCCCTTAATTGAAAGCCCCGCCCCACAAACCACCATGCCAGAAACTTTATTTTTTGACCATGACCTGGGTGGTACTGGGCTAGCAGAAAGGGGGGTTGTTGGAGATGTATTGAAGATGCCCATCTAAGCTTTCTTGCCCTGGAGAAGGGAACTCAAAAGCCATTTAAATACCTTCTGAAGGCAATTAAATGCCATCTGAGCTGCTTCTTTCCTGGGAACTAACACATTTGCTGCCCCGTCCCCTGCAAGGAAAGGCTAGAAACAGGCTCGGAGCCTCCCCCTTTAAAGACAGGCATTCAGATCAATTTAATTAACTGTTATTTAACTACCCTCTTAAAAATGTAAATGCCCCTGAACAAAAAAAAATCCTGGCTATGGGTCTGGCTGATAGGAGCCGGGGGGGGGG
>NW_015172193.1:5803-10744 GCF_001447785.1 Gekko japonicus | reverse complement strand
CGGTTTGGGATAATTAATCTCTTATGGATGAGGGTATAAATATTCCGAGACCTCAGAGCAGGGATAGGATAGAAGTTGGTCTACGAGGAAATGACAGAACTGTCAGGAAAAATGGGATGTACGAAGGGCGTCGCAATGTATAAAACCGTTGTACGCAAACGGCAGAATTCTCCCAGGCACGACGGCAGGATTGATGGTGAATGAGAACATAGGTATACGTGGGCGTATCAGAAACCTGTTGGAACAGAGAGAATCGGCGGGATGCCGTTATCTCTGGCTGTGAGAGAAAGGAGGAGGGAGGGCACAGACGGAGGGCGTGGTCTTCCGCTGAAAGTCACAGAGGGCATTGAGTCAAACCGGCTAGGAAAATTAAGGGGAATTCGCTCCTTTGCCGCAATCCTGGGTTAGGGGTGGACGTTCCAAACCCAAACAGTAATTTAGTAATAGGGGTATCCAACCACCTCCTGATCAAAACGGTGAGGGTGATCATGAAATAAAGGTGGTGGTGGTGGTGGTGGTGATGAAATCAGGGAGGAAGCCAAAGGAGAAAAATACTACACAGACGGGTGACTTCCAAGTATCCTTGCGCTGATTGGATAAATCTACATTTG
The DNA here is from genome assembly GCF_001447785.1 of Gekko japonicus. Taxonomy (NCBI): domain Eukaryota; kingdom Metazoa; phylum Chordata; class Lepidosauria; order Squamata; family Gekkonidae; genus Gekko; species Gekko japonicus. The sequence continues at coordinate 10,133 of NW_015172193.1, read as the reverse complement.
GGTCACGCCAAAGAATAAGAAGCATTTGAAATGATTGTTGACTGGAACGGTTATGCTCAGGGTCGGCGAGGGAGGGGGGAGGCGATCCTGCACTTGATCCCGAGTCGCGCCCAGGAATTGATGACAGCATTGCTGGGCCTTTTGGGAACAGCAACTGTGGCATCGTCCAGTTCAGCATACATGTACTGTGAGTAGACCATTGTCCCAAAAGTCCAACGGGATCCCCTTTAATATCGAAATCAAGAAACTTCCCTCCAAAATGAGGTGTCGGCCCATCTGGTTTAGAATGCCTGTGAGGAAAGGCTAAGGAACCAGAGCGTTTTTAGTTCAGCAAAGGGAAAAAAAATTGGCGAAGAAGGGATATGAGAGGAGATTATAAGATTATGAAGGGTATGTGGGGGAAAGCGGTGAAGGGAATTGTCTTCCCCAGTCACCGTATTAGGGCTGCCTGGTAAAAAGGATAAACGAGAGATTCAGGACAAACAAAAAAGAGTGTTTCTTGATGCCTTGTTATCATTAACCACAAGATGAATACTGTGTATAAGTCGTTCACCTCAATTAATGTACGATAAAGTTCAATTTTTACATTAAAAGTCTCTTATTGTATTTCTTATTACGGCATCACAACCGTGCAACAGCTTCCAAACAGCTTCCATAAATGCACAAGCGGCAAGCAAAATACTCCGCATTGGATGCTGCCGCCGCTGTTTCACAATGTTGCCACATACCAAGAAGTGAATCGAGTATCCAGGACCAATACTGTCCTTGCCACAAAATTTCATTCCATATGATTACAGAATAGTTGCCCTTCACTAGTAGATTAATAATGTGCCCAAAAGACCGAGGAGATTCCTAGCTTTCTTTCTCGTTGCGGAATGTCTTCTTCGGAGTGTGTCAAAATCAGTGGCGCATCTCCATATCCCTGGAACCATAAATATTATGCCGCTTGTGCAATTATGGAATAGATGTAACATATTTGGAAGCTGTTGCAAGATTGTAACGTCATAATAAGAAATACAATAAGACACTTTTAATGTAAAAATTGAACTCTAGGCCAATTTGGCTGGAAATCCTGGAGGTTGGAGGTTTTTTTGCAATCTTCTGGGTGTAGAACAGCGTGTGCAGGAGACATACTTGTGAATTTCCTGCATTGTGCAGGGGGTTGGACTAGATGACCCTGGAGTTCCCTTCCAACTCTATGATTCTATGATTCTATGAACTTTATTGTATATTAATTGAGGTGAACGAGTTATACACAGTATTCATCTTGCCATTTCTACTTTCTAGACTTGTGTCCCTTTATTTTTGTATAATTAACCGGCAGAAAACAGCCGCACTGGCAGAAAACAAGTCTCTTAACAGCCATGCAGAAAAGGGCAACTCGAATGATAAAAGGGTTGGAACACTTTCCCTATGAGGAAAGGTTAAAACGCTTGGGGCTCTTTAGCTTGGAGAAACGACGGCTGAGGGGTGACATGACTGAGGTTTATAAGATAATGCATGGGATAGAGCAGGTTGAGAAAGAGGTACTTTTCTCCCTTTCTCACAATACAAGAACTCGTGGGCACACCATGAAATTGCTGAGCGGTCGGGTTAGAACGGATAAAAGGAAGTCCTTCTTCACCCAAAGAGTGATGAACACATGGAATTCACTACCACAGGAAGTGGTGGCGGCTACAAGCATGGACGGCTTCAAAAGGGAATTAGATAGGCATATGGAGCAGAGGTCCATCAGTGGCTATTAGCCACAAGGTATAGATAGGGACCCTGGGGCAAGTGATGCTATGTCTTCTTGGTGCTTGGGGGGGTCAACAGTGGGAGGGCTTCTAATATCCTGGCCCCACTGGTGGACCTCATGATGGCACCTGGTACTTTTGGCCACTGTGTGACACAGAGTGTTGGACTAGATGGGCCTTTGGCCTGATCCAGCATTGGCGTCTCTTATGTTCTTATTTAGCCATGGTAGCTAAATGGAACCGGTGCCATGTACTGAGGCAGTGTATCTCTGAACACCGGAGGCTGTGGAAGTCTATTGCCTCCACGCCTTGCTTGTGGGCTCCAAATTTGAATCAGGCACAGTTGGGCACACACAATCCCATCATGCAGTGTGGCAGTTTGCTCCACTGTCCCAAGATACTTTGCTTCTGGATGCTCCAACTGACTGCATCGAGTGAGGATACTGGTGGGTGAGCAGAAAGGTACTGCAATTTCTGACCAAGTCCTTGGCCCTTGTTTTAAAAATGCATTTTCTTGATTTAAAAAAAAAGACAATAAATTAATTTAACCACAGCGGCCCGCCAGGAATTAGATTTCTGCCACTGATCTGCAATGCCTCTCGCCAGTACTGATCAACCTATTTCTGGCTACCTCTCAGTCTCTCGTTGTATGTTCTTATGGGGAGAAATGCCGTCCTGGACTTTTCCGCCTCCCTTTTCCAAGAAAGAGACTCTTCCAATCAAATCCTTTAGCATCTCTGGAGATGCAGGTTTTCACCCTTAATCCGGGGTCCGGCAATCGCTCAGCACTCCCCCTAATCCTAGGCTTGCCGTGGTCACATTTTAGCAGGGAAAAACAAGGGAAGATATTGGGGTTTTTAAAAAAAAAATTAATATTTAGCCTTCCCTTGACCTCAGAATCTGTCATTGCCCGCCCAGCTGTTTGCAGCTGTCTCATGCAAGGGTCTACTCTTGAGCACTGGAGAGAGAGACAGGAGGAGCTGGTCCTCCTTCTAGCTTCGGCAAGACCCAGCCAGTTCTTAGTATTTCTTCACCCAAAGAGTCATTAAGATGTGGAATTCACTGCTTCAGTGGCAGCTACAAGCATAGACAGCTGCCAGGGGTCGTTTCGTAGAAAAAGAGCTAGGGGAACTCATTAGCATAACTCATTAGCATATGCCACACCCCCTGCCATCACCGGAAGTGTGTCATAAGGCCACACCCACCACTCAGTTAGTCTTAGTCTTAAAGGTTAGTCTTAAAGGTGCTATTTGTTAGTCTTAAAAGTGCAGGAGTGCGAGGAAGCCCCGCGAAGGCCCCCCACCCCCAACGGTACCGGCCGCCCATCAGGGGCCCGGCGGTGGACCTGCAAGGCCGGCGGGCTCGTGATCCCCCCCGAATCGACCTCTGATGCTCTGTCTTCATGATGTTTGGGGGGACAACAGTGAGGGGACTTCTGGAGTTATGGCCCCGCAGGTGGACCTCCTGATGGCCCGTAGGTTTTGGCCACTGTGTGACAGAGTCTTGGACTGATCCCTCGTGAACCCCCCTGAATCAACCTCTGATGCTCTGTCTTCATGATGTTTGGGGGGACAACAGTGAGGGGACTTCTGGAGTTATGGCCCCGCAGGTGGACCTCCTGATGGCCCGTAGGTTTTGGCCACTGTGTGACAGAGTCTTGGACTGGATGGGCCACTGGCCTGTTCTAACATGGCTTCTCTTATGTTTTTAGGTTCACTCCTTGGGGGGCGGCATGCCACGTGCATCACTTTGATGATGCATCTGGTCAGGGTTCATTTCGTAGAAAAAGAGGTGCAGGAGCTCATTAGCATAACTCATTAGCATAACTCATGAGCATAGCTTATTTGCATATGCCACACCCCCTGACGTCACCAAAAGTGTGTCAGAAGGCAACACCCACCGCTCAGGCTCCACTGGACTGTTTTGGATTGCTAGCTATTGGGGGCGGGGAACATGCAGATCTGTCCTCGCAGAGGAGGGAGAGCTTGTACCTGAACAAAACTTGGTCTTAAAGGCGCCACTGGACTGTTTTGGACCGGGGGGGGGGCTCTGCAACTTACCTGGCTGCTTTCTGCTCTGACTGAGGGCTGCTGGGAGCAGGGGGTGGGGCTTGTTGCATGTGTCCGCCCCCTGGGCTCTTTACTGCTGGAGCTCTTGCAGGAAATGACCCCGGCATCTGGTGCTGAGGGCGTCCACCCCCTAGAACAGCTCTCAGAGGCTATCATAGCAGGGCTGGGATGATGAAGGGGCTCCAGCCAAGCTCGCCAGGCACTGGACCTGACCCGTGTGCACGCTGGCAGGTGAGAATGTTGATGCAGAATCCAACCCAGACCTGTTTGCTGATCATTACGTCATTTCTCCGTCGCTGGCTGGCCGAGATGGCAGTCCAGCTAGTGTGAGAGCCAGACATTCTTCTCTGCCTTGCCTCTCTGTGGTATTTGTGCCTCACTGGGACATCTCTTGTGCAGTTCCCCACACCGGTGAATCCACTACAGCAATGCGGTGGCTCAGGTGACTGGGGAGACCCAGCTTGGAATCCCCACACAGTTATAAAGCTGTCCTGACCTTGGCCAGACACCCTTTCTCTCTAATGA
>NW_015172193.1:3969-5677 GCF_001447785.1 Gekko japonicus | reverse complement strand
ACAGCGGAAGAGCCCTGCTGGACCAGACCAGTGAGGGTCCATCTAGTCCAGCATCCCGTCTCACACAGTGGCCAGACAGTTCCTCTGGAGGGCCAACAACAGGGCAGAGAGGCCGAGGCGTTCCCCTGATAAGGACATCAGAAGAGCCCTGCAGGATCAGACCAGTGAGGGTCTAGTCCAGCATCCTGCCTCACACAGTGGCCAGCCAGTTCCTCTGGAGGGCCAACAACAGGGCGGAGAGGCCGAGGCCTTCATAAGAACATCAGAAGAGCCCTGCTGGATCAGACCAGTGAGGGCCCATCTAGTCCAGCATCCTGCCTCACACAGTGGCCAGCCAGTTCCTCTGGAGGGCCTACAACAGGGCAGAGAGGCCGAGGCCTTCATAAGAACATCAGAAGAGCCCTGCTGGATCAGACCAGTGGTCCGTCTAGTCCAGCATCCTGCCTCACACAGTGGCCAGCCAGTTCCCCTGGAGGGCCAACAACAGGGCGGAGAGGCCGAGGCCTTCATAAGAACATCAGAAGAGCCCTGCTGGATCAGACCAGTGGTCCGTCTAGTCCAGCATCCTGCCTCACACAGTGGCCAGCCAGTTCCTCTGGAGGGCCAACAACAGGGCAGAGAGGCCGAGGCCTTCATAAAAACATCAGAAGAGCCCTGCTGGATCAGACCAGGGTCCGTCTAGTCCAGCATCCTGCCTCACACAGGGGCCAGCCAGTTCCTCTGGACGGCCAACAATAGGGCAGAGAGGCCGAGGCCTTTGTAAGAACCTCAGAAGAGCCCTGCTGGACCAGACCAGTGGTCCCTCTAGTCCAGTATCCTGTCTCCCACAGTGGTCAACCAGTTCCTCTGGAGGGCCGAGGCCTTCCCCTGTTGCTGCTTCCTGGCACTGGGATTCAGAGGATTAGTGCCTCTGAATGTGGAGGTTCTCCTCAGTCTTATCCTCCATGAATCCATCTCATCCCCTTTTATAACTGTTTATCCCTGTGGCCATCGCGACGTCTGCTGTCAGCAAATCCCACATTTGAAGCACTCTCTGTGTAAAGTAGTGTCTCCTTTTGTCCGTCCTGAACCTACTGCCCGTCAGCTTCATTGGATGTCCCCGAGTTCCCGTATTTGGGGAGAAGGAGGAAAAGGTTCTCTTTGTCCACTCTCTCCACCCCAGGCATCATTTTATAAACTTCTGTCATGTTCCTGCTTAGTTATCTCTTTTCTGAACCGGAAAGCCCCAGACTCGTCCGCCTTTCCTCCTAGGGAAGGGGCTCCAACCAAACCCCTCATCCTCTCGGTCGGCCTCCTCTGCGCTTTCCCCAGCTCTGCCATGTTCTTTTTTGAGATACGGTGATCAGAACTGTCCACAGTATTCCGAATGAGGCCGCACCATAGATCGATACAGGGGCATTACAGTGCCGGCTGTTTTATTCCCTGTCCCTTTCGTAATAATCCTAATAATCTCTGTCTCTCTTCCGCCCCTCCCCGGACATCCTACCTCAGAGGGTTCTTGAGAGGATGAGACTGGGGGAGAAGGGACGTTGTCCTCAGCTCCTTGGAAGACGGTGATATAAAACACTAATACTGATGTCATTAAAAAAAGGTTCTCGGAGGAAACGAAACGGCCGCACCAGTCACCGGTAGATTAATAAGGCCAAGGCCGACGGTGCAACTAAAGTACAAAAATACAGATACACTATTACTCAGCTGGAAATTCCCT
>NW_015172193.1:0-3347 GCF_001447785.1 Gekko japonicus | reverse complement strand
GGCTACTGGGAGCAGGGGGCGGGGCTTGTTGCATGTGCCCGCCCCCTGGGCTCTTTACTGCCGGAGCTCTGCTCCTGTGAGCTCCTGCAGGAAATGACTCCTGCCCCCCCCGCATATTTTTTCCAAGTTTTCAGATTTTTCTGCACATCTGGAGATTGCCCCAAATGTGCAGGAAACCCCCCCTGCCCCCCAAGTGCCCCTGATGTTCTGATTTAGATATCCACATGGAGGGGGCATGTTGGGAATTAGATATATAGATTTTACTTTGTTTGCACCGTCCGCCTCCGCCCTATTTTTTAATCTCATGAAAAGGATGATGATGAGATGACGATGAGATTGGATTTATACCCCGCCCTTCACTTGGAGTCTCAGAGTGGCTTACAAACTCCTTCCCCTTCCCCTCCCCACAACAGACACCCTGTGAGGCAGGTGGGGCTGAGAGAACTCTGACACAAACTGCTCTTTCAGGAACAGCTGTGCCAGAGCTTGTGACTGACCGAAGGTCACATCAGCAGGTGCAAGTGGAGGAGTGGGGAATCAAACCCGGTTCTCCCAGATTAGAGTCCACACACTTAAGCACCACACCAAACTGGATCTCTACAGGCAGTCCCCCGCGTTCCCCCCCGAATCGACCTCTGGCTTGGAGAAACGACGACTGATGGGTGACGTGATGAAGATTTACAAGATTAATGCAAGGGATAGAGCAGGTTGAGAAAAAAGTACTTTTCTCCCTTTCTCACAAGACAAGAACTCGTGGGCACTCAATGAAATTGCTGAGCAGTCAGGTTAGAACAGATAAAAGAAAGCCCCTCTTCACCCAAAGAGTGATGAACACGTGGAATCCACTGCATCAGGAGGTGGTGGTGGCTACCAGCATGGACAGCTTCAAGAGGGAACTGGATAAGCATATGGAGCAGAGGTCCATCGGTGGCTATTAGCCACAAGGTATAGATAGGGACTCTCAATCTGGGGCAAGGGATGCTCTGTATTCTTGGTGCTTAGGGGGGGAACAGTGGGAGGGCCTCTAGTGTCCTGGCCCCTCTGGTGGACCTCCTGATGGCACCTGGTATTTTTGACCACTGTGTGACAGAGTGTTGGACTGGACGGGCCATTGGCCTGATCCAACATTGGCTTCTCTTATGTTCTTATGTACTGCAAGAATGCTTGAATGACTGGATGGGTGGCCCCAGATCTGGCAGGCGGCTCTGCAGTCTCTGGCCTCAGGAGAGGACGAACCTTACCAGCATCAGTCCCTGCCGTTGGCGGGCAGTAAGAAGCCTTCGGATTGGCTCCCTCCACCCCCCCCCCCCCCCCCCCGGCCTTGGCTGTTCCATGGAACTGATCAGCAGGCTTTTAACTGGCCGGAGCTGCAACCCCGGTTCTTGACTTTAAGGCCCCTGAGCTGAGAACACGCCATCCGAGCCTAAAGACGGAGTGCTGAGAGTCCAGTGTTCCCTCTAAGCTGAGTTAGTGTGAGCTAGCTCACAGTTTTTTAGCCTCTGGCTCATACATTTTTGTCTTAGCCCAGGAAGGATGGCTCCAGAGCAAATTTATGCAGCAGCCAGATCGTTCACTCACAACTTTAATGTCCGTAGCTCACAAAGTAAAATTTTTGCTCACAAGACTCCACAGCTTAGAGGGAACATTGGTGCCACTGCCGACCTGTCTCTGTTGCAGACTCTGTTCCGCCCGTTTGTAAAACGGGCATTTTAAGGATCTAAGTAGCACAATCGAGGTTGCCGAACCATACTCTCCTTTCTGAAGTGGCAGTGGCGGGGCAAAAAAGTGAAGCCAGCGTTGTGGCCCCACTGCTGGACCTCCGGATGGCCCCTGGTGTTTTTGGCCACCGTGTGACACAGTATTGGACTGGGTGGGCCACTGGCCTGATCCAACATTGGCTTCTCTTATGTTCTTATGTTCTAATGAGAACACTCTCGGGAGAGCAATCACTCCAGAGCGAGGCTTGCCAGGTAAGGCCTGGAGATCTCCCAGAGTTCTAACTCCTCCCCGGGTGGGAGGGACCCATTCCCCTGGAGAAAATGGGTGCTCTGGAGGATGAGTTGTACGGCATTATGCCCAGCGGAGGCCCCTCCCCTCCCCAAACCCCGCCCTCCCCAGGCTCCACCCACAAATCTCCCAACCCGGCGTGGCCAACCATAGCCCCGAAGCGTCGACCGCCTCTTGTACGCATCCCCTCGGTCTGAGGACGGTCCGCGCCTGTTAAAAATGTTTGTCTTTGGCTCCCCCCGCCCCGCTGGATTTGGTTCTTCCCACACCGGGAAACAACGCTGAGGAAACTGGGTCAGATATTCTAAGATCCTGAATCACGCTAAAGGTGTGTGGGGACAAACGGGGAGATGAAGCCACAAGGCACAGGTGAGTCGTCCCCCCAAAGGATGCGGAGACGGGCCCTCTTCAGGGTTTTGCCCTGAGCAAAGCACACACCCGCCCTTCGTGCCACTCTGTGCCAACTGGGTCTGCGCCAAGCCCCTGTGGCACTGCATTCATACATGCCCAGGTGGTAAAGCCCATCACCCCCTGCTCTGCCAGCAGCTGAGAGTGAGCCAAGCCACCGCTGGGCACCCTCCTCACTGTCCGGCCACTAGGGCAGCCAGCAGTGCTCCCTCTAAGCTGAGTTAGTGTGAGCTAGCTCACAGTTTTTTTAGCCTCCGGCTCCCACATGTTTGTCTTAGCTCAGGGAGGAGGGCTCCAGAGGCAACTAATTGACGCAGCAGCCAAATCGCTCACTCACACCTTTAAGGCCAGTAGCTCACAAAGTAGAATTTTTGCTCACCGGACTCCACAGCTTAGAGGGAGCATTGGTAGCCGGTAGGGCTGCCAACCCCCAGGTGGCACCTGGAGATCTCCTGCTACTACAATGGATCTCTATCCGACCAGGGATCATTTTGTAGAAAAATAGGTGCAGGAACTCATTAGCATAGCATATTACCATAACTTATTTGCATATACCACACCCCCTGACATCACCGGAAGTGTGTCAAAAGGCAACACCCACCGCTCAGGCTCCACTGGACTGTTTTGGATTGCTAACTATTGGGGGAGGGGGAACATGCAGATCTGTCCTCGCAGAAGAGGGAGAGCTTGTACCTGGATAAAACTTGGTCTTAAAGGTGCCACTGGACTGTTTTGGACCGGGGGGCTAGGGGGGGCTCTGCAACTTACCTGGCTGCTTCTTGCTCTGACTGAGGGATGCTGGGAGCAGTGGGTGGGGCTTGTTGCATGTGCCCGCCCCCTCGGCTCTTTATTGCCGGAGCTCTGCTCCTGTGTGCTCCTGCAGGAGATGACCCCTGCATCCAACCAAGATCAGCCCCCCTGGAGAAGATGGC
>NW_015172192.1:36164-37321 GCF_001447785.1 Gekko japonicus | reverse complement strand
GGCAGAAGAGCAGCGGATCCTCAGAGCCCGAGAGAGAGAGAAGCCACTTGGACCTCCTCGGCCCACCACGCTGCTGGCCTCCCGTCCAATCTCTGCCTCTCAAGCTGCAAAACGGTTGTCCCCCCCTTCTCTCTGTGTGTCAGAGCCAGTTTGGCATAGTGGTAAAGTGTGCGGACTCTAATCTGGGAGAATTGGGTTTGATTCCCCACTCCTCCACTTGCACCTGCTGGATGACCTTGGGCAAGCCGTAGTTCTGATAAGAGCTGTCCTTGAAAAAGAGCCGTTTCTGTCAAGAGCTCTCTCAGCCCCACCTACCTCCCAGGGTGTCTGTTGTGGGGAGGGGAAGGGAAAGGAATTTGTAAGCCGCTCTGAGACTCCCTTCGGTAGTGAAGGGTGGGGTATAAATCCAATCTCTTCTTCTTCTATATCTATCTATTCACACACCCATACATCAGTGGCTTCAGACTCTTCCCTGCACATAAATCAGCTATTCAGGAGAGGATTTCCAGTAACGGCTTTCCAGGAAACCTCAGCCAGTTCCTCCTCTGCCTATTAACAAGCAGTCAGTTGAACAAAGAAGGCTCTCCCACACCCGAGCTCCCTCCCCAGGAGGGCTGCCCCCCCCACAATGCCTTCAACAGCTGCATGCCAAAAACAGGGATTCAACAGCTGCATGCCAAGCCTGGGAACACAGGCAGGAGGACGGCTGCAATTTTTGCGGACTCATGAGAGGGAGGCAGGCTGGGAGACTTGGAAGAAGCCCACGTGCAATCCGACTGCCTCGGAAGGGGGGGTACACAAGCAGGGCCGGCTCACTCACTATGTGAACTAGGCGATCGCCAGGGCTCTAGTCGGGGGGGAGCTCTCAGGTACGGAGCTCCGGAAGAGAACCTCTAGGGGGCGGGGCGGTCACGTGGTGAAGCCCCGCCCCCTTCTTTACCCCGCCAACTGCTTCGATCCTCATTCCGTTTGGGAATGAGGATGAAGCAGGAGGGTAAGTAGCCGGGCCTTCTGACACACTTCCGGTGATGTCAGGGGGTGTGGCCTTCTGTCACTTCCGGTGATGTCAGGGGGCGTGGCATATGCAAATAAGTTATGCTAATGAGTTATGCTAATGAGCTCCGGCAGCTCTTTTTCTACAACAAGACCCCTGAATA
>NW_015172192.1:24185-35287 GCF_001447785.1 Gekko japonicus | reverse complement strand
GACAGCTGCAAGAATCTTATATGCCAAATATTGGGAAACTATGGTGATACCAACGAAACAGGAGTTTGTGAATAAACTTTTTGAAACAGCAGAAAATGATAAACTGACTCTAGAAATGAGATTAAGTAAAGAGTGGACATTTCAAAAAACATGGAAAAAGTTTTATGATTGGTATAATGCAAATGTAATAGAAGACTAGGCAAGGATAGCGCAATGGACTTGAGAACACAGAAGATAGAAGAATGGAAAGTATTTGATATAGAGTTTTTATTAATTAAGTAATTGCACATAAGCATATAATGTAACTGCACTCTTGGTATATACGTTATGTGTAGTAGAGTGTCTGTTTGTAGTGTGTAGATTTGTTTGTTGTAGAGTTAAAAAATTAATAAAAGAGTACCTATGGGTACTTAAAAAAACAATTATTATTATTTTAAAAATAAGCGTTTATTGTACTTCACAACAAGACAAGGAAAAACGGCCCTGCAAGGCCAACTATATACACTCCACCCGGTACACTTCTGTCCCCATTGGAGGGTTTGAATCTCCCGCCAAGGGTGCTATTGGTGGAATCCCGGTGGACTAGGATCCGAGGTCCCCTATGTGTTTGGGGACCAAGCTTTAACCGCGGACCCTTGGTGGCAGTCTGCGTACATAACACCTCCACTTCTCCGTTTCATTCTCTCGACCACCCTGAGGGGTTCAGCTGCCAGAGTGTGACCAGCCCCAGGTCCCCCAGCAAAGCTTCCAGGGCAGAGTGTGGATTTGAACCTGGGTCTCTCCAACAGCTAGACCACACTGGCTGTCCTCCTCCAGTGGCTGAGGCCACTGAGCAGCCGTGTCCTGTGATGTGGGCAGCCGGATTCCAGGCCCTGGAGCACAGGGCGGCCGATCCCCCCACTGTGGGCAGAGGGGGAGGGCCGGGCGCTCTGCCCTCAGCGACTCTTCCTTTGTCTGCTTGGGACCTTCGCACAGCTGCCGTCGCTCCCGCCCCCCCGCTCCTGCACAGCCCCCCCTTCCGCCCAGCTTCGTACCCGCAGGTAAGCCGTGATGTTTCGACAGGTCTGGGACACTTTTCTGGAGAGTTCCAGGGGGAACACCTGGCTCGACTGGCTGTTTTGCTGCAGGAAAACCCTTCGCCAAAATTTCTGCTTCATGCGGTCCAACTGCAGCTCTGCTTCCAGGCCTAGGAAAGCAACGGGGTGAACAGCGAAGACCCACCTCAGGCTCATTCGGCATTTTTAGCAAAGACAACGCGTGAATGTACAGCACAAGGCGGCCTTATACTGAATCAGACTGATAAAAGGGTTGGAACACTTCCCCTATGAGGAAAGGTTAAGGCGCTTAGGGCTCTTTAGCTTGGAGAAACGATGACTGAGGGTGACATGACTGAGGTTTATAAGATTATGCATGGGAAAGAGCAGGTAGAGAAAGAGGTACTTTTCTCCCTTTCTCACAATACAAGAACTCGTGGGCACTCCATGAAATTGCTGAGCGGTTGGGTTAGAACGGATAAAAGGAAGTACTTCTTCACCCAAAGAGTGATTAACACTTGGAATTCACTGCCACAGGAAGTGGTGAGGCAGAAGAAGAGGGAGGGTAAGTTGCTTCCTCCCTGCCTCTCCCCACCCCTGCCTGCCTGGGGCCAGGGAGGGCCTTCGTAGGGCTTCCTCGCACTCCCGCCGGCCTTGCAGGTCCACCGCCGGGCCCCTCATGGGGCTCGGGAGTGGAGCTGCAAGGCCGCCGGCAGCGGCCGGGACCGTTGGGGGCGGGGTGTGTGGCCTTATGACACACTTCCGGTGATGTCAGGGGGTGTGGCATATGCTAATGAGTTATGCTAATGAGTTCCCCTAGCTCTTTTCCCTATGAAACGACCCCTGACTGAATCAGACTGTCAGTCCTGCTCGAACTGGCAGCAGTGCTCCCGGCTCTTAAGCAGAGGTCTTTCCCATCAATTGCCACTTTTAGCTGGAGATGCTGGAAACTGGACTGGGGACCCCCTGGCGTAGACCAATGGGAGCAAACTCCCTCTTAGCACAGGGCCGCCAGAATTGGTGCCCAGAAACAGAGAAAGGAATCCATTCTTCTTTGGGCTAGAAGATTGCTCATTCCTATCCTAATCACAACAGCTTTCTCCCAAACAAGTCAGAAAACTGGTGAAATCAGTTAGACCAGGCCTAAGTCACCATTGGCCTAGTTAATTTCACAAAGCAAAAAAGAAAACACCACTGGCAAAAAATGAGCCCAGGGGGGACCCTTATTCCTCCTTTACTGACCATTCTGGCTTAGTATATGCCAGCTTTTGAGACTGGGTCCCATTACAGCCATGCTTGAATGAAAATTATTCGAAACGCGGCATCAGGCATCCGGATTACGCATCGGCTTTTTATGGCTCAGAAAATTTGATGACTTGCACTCCAATTTCGACTCTGATATTGCTTCTATGCTGGAGTAGATACATGGAAAGACTGTGACTCTGTTTCTATTATGCTTTATTATTGCACTTTGGCCAATTGAGTGATATTATATTTGCTGTTATGCTTAATTGATTATTATATACTTGCTTATTTGCTTGTGTGTTCATTTTTTGCCAGTGGTGTTTTCTTTTTTGCTTCTTGCATTGTACACTGGCTTTCCCCCCCTTTTTTGGGCTGCTAGTTAATTTCACACCTAAAGGAAAACATGAAGAAAAATGAGGGAGGAAAACCCATTATTCCATGCCAAGATGCGAGGGCGAGATTAACAAATCCCCTTGCCATTTTTCTTCACTTTAAAGGACTTTGTGGAAAGATAGGTAGATGTGTGCATGCTTTCATATATTTAAAAATGCAAATTGTAATAAGTGAAAGATCCATTCTGACACTGTTCTGAACATGGGAACAGAGGGGAACACATTACCCAGTTACCTATGATGGTGACACCAAAAATTATACACACATTTACTACAGCAGTGCTGATTGTACTGGTGGAGTTATCATTAGTTCTTTGGATGCCATTGGGAAATGCCACCCACCCACCCCGGTTCCCCTCAGCATCATTGTCCTTCCAAGCATATCCCAGGTTTTCCCTGTCTTTTCTGCATTCTTTCCCAAACCCACTTTTGCTGCGATGTTTTGGGAAAGATTGCAGCAAAACCGGGGTGGCTGCCATGTGGGTGAGGAAGTATTTCCAGGTTCTGCCCACATTGCTGCCATTTTCCCTGCCACAGGTCCCTGCAGAGCCATTTAACTTCTGCTCTTTTATTGCTGTGGTATGCCTTTCCCCTTATATCTCCACAACAAAAAGGGCACCATGAAACGGGCACCATGAAAAGCCTTTCCTTTATGAACTACCCAGTCCTGGTTAACAGAAAGGATCTTACTATTGGTAAACCTCGTCCCACCACCCCAATACAGCAGCCACTAGACAGTAACACGCTTCGCTCTCGCTCTCTCCCAGTAACAAGTAAAACACTTACTCATTTTGAGGGGTATGCTTTTCCCCGACACTCCGACACACATCTGGATGGTGAAGCTGTGGAGATGAACAGGAAGCTGATGAGGGTCATTTCACACATTTTGGGGCAGCGAACTTCGGTTTTTCAGTCCATGTACACTTGGACAGGAAGAGGTGTGTAACTGAATTCCAGTTCATAGATCCCACGCTAAGGCCACCATGTACAGGATTACCATGTACAGGAGACACCGCTACCGCCATGTACAGGAGACACCGCTGCCACCATGTACAGGTCTTTGCCCACCCAAGCCAGTCCAGGAATGGGAGGGAATCCTGTACTTTTCAGTACATTAAACAACAAACCACGAGATGGTCTATACCCCCTCTGGTTTCAGAACAATTTGCCACCAGAACCTCTTTCACTAGTCCCTGCCTTTCCTAAGGGAGAGATTCCAAACCCTTAGTTGGCATCTGGGACAAAACACATTAGCAACTCAATATAGAGATGCACACTCTTACCAAGGTAGCATGTGTGGGGAGCGTCAGGCTACAAGATCTAGGCTTGGAATACAAGTTACAACGTCAGAGACCCATTAGAAATAAGAATAATTTTTATTCAGTACAGAGCATAGCAAAACAGACTATATAAGAGATTACTGAAAACAAGAAAAACCTATGGCTCTGCGCCTTAACTACACATTAAAGATATTCATAGTTACCAGTGAAGTGTCCATATTCCAAGAGTGTCCAAGGTATACAGTCCAATTAGACACCAAAGGATTTTGAAGAGAAATCCCATCCTTGCACCCATGTGCTCCAGTTCACAAAGCAGCTCTTTGTCTTCCAAGAGACAGCATTTCCAGGTGCAATAAAACAGGCAATGACAAGAAGGAAGAGCTGAGAGCAGAGCGCTCCCTCTCATAGGAATCAATCAATTATATGCCAATTCCATTCATGATCAGCCGTGGCCATCAGCCAATCACGAGCGGACAGGGGATGTGCCCAATTGTTGGTTGTCATAGCTGCATGTGAGGATAGGCTAGAAGTTTGGAGACCACGCCTGCAGTCACATGACCCAAACTCCAGCTTCTCCATTGCCTACGTGACTTGTTGCATGTGGGCTAGAGCCAGGAGCCATCAAGTCTGGCTCTTCCACTTAGAGGTGTGAAAGAATGTGTGGTTATATGGCATGGCTATTGAGGTAGTTCAGGCCATTTGGTCTGCCCTGGACCGTTTGGCCTGCAACAGGAAAAAGAGAGCATGGTATCAAAAGACATCACAGGAGAAGCCATGTGGATATAGAAGCAGAAAGCAATTTTTCTATACAAGGTGGCTCCCCAGTGGTGTACTTGTATGAGACACAAGTTTGCAAGCACTCATTGGTTGCATTCACACATTATCATTTTGCATTACAGCAGTGGCCCTAAAGGAGCTTTGGGAAAAGAGAGCGGGGGCTGGCTTCATGGGGGGGGGGTGCGCATTCAGAGCGGCAACCAGACTCTCCACGTTGTCCAGCGACTTCTTTGTCCCTTCCTGCCTCTTAGTGCAGACTTGTCCCAGTTCCTTCCCTGTCCTGCTCAGGGGTCATTTCCTAGAAAAAGAGGTGCAGGAGCTCATTTGCACAACTCATTTGCATATGCCACACCCCCTGACAAAGGACAGGCATGTTTAAAATGAGTTAAGGCATACGCAAATGAGTTTAAATCCTCCCCCCCTTCCCTGAGTCTCTCCACAAAAGCA
The DNA here is from genome assembly GCF_001447785.1 of Gekko japonicus. Taxonomy (NCBI): domain Eukaryota; kingdom Metazoa; phylum Chordata; class Lepidosauria; order Squamata; family Gekkonidae; genus Gekko; species Gekko japonicus. Next base: position 30,112 of record NW_015172192.1, on the reverse strand, counting down.
GAGAGGCTCAGAGGGAAAGGCAGGCATTTCTAGGTTCCCTGTCTGATCTTTTCCAGGTGCCCCGCAGCCATGGGGCACCTGGAGAAGATCGGGCAAGGAACCCAAGCATTTAAATCCCCCCCCCGAGTCTCTCCGTGGGTGGGGGCCTGGGCTCCTTACTGCCGGAGCACCGCTCCGGGGCGCTCCAGCAGGAAATGATCCCTGTTTTTGAGAAAGATTTTTAGAAAGATGAAACCTGCAGATACGGACCCGGCCTATGCTTTTTCCTTTCGTCCCATAAAAGCTCTATGATACATTGATCTTGAGCAGTGAATAGTTGTTGATCACTTATCGCCCACTAGACGGAGCCTCTGCTTTTGCTGGGGGGGGGCGCATTCAGAGCGGTAACCAGACTCTCCACATTGTCCAGTGACTTCTTTGTCCCTTCCTGCCTCTTAGTGCAGACTAGTCCCAGTTCCTTCCCTGTCCTGCTCAGGGGTCATTTCCTAGAAAAAGAGGTGCAGGAGCTCATTTGCATAACTCATTTGCATATGCCACACCCCCTGACAAAGGGCAGGCATGTTTAAAATGAGTTAAGGCATACGCAAATGAGTTTAAATCCTCCCCCCCTTCCCTGAGTCTCTCCACAAAAGCAGAGAGGCTCAGAGGGAAAGGCAGGCATGTCTAGGTTCCCTGCCCGATCTTCTCCAGGTGCCCCGCAGCCATGGGGCACCTGGAGAAGATTGGGCAGGGAACCCAGGCATTTAAATCCCCCCCGAGTCTCTCCGTGGGAGGGGGCCTGGGCTCCTTACTGCCGGAGCACCGCTCCGGGGCGCTCCGGCAGGAAATGACCTCTGGTCCTGCTGCCTCCTTCCCCACGACCCCAGGTCTGCCCCTTCTCCTTATCTGAGAGTTCCAGTTGCATTCTTTAAATGTAGCATGTTTGCGGGCATCATGCTCAGAGAGGAGCCAGGTGGCTCTACCTTTGAACCTGACATGCAGGGATGGAGGTCAAGGTACTTGGTTGCCCCAGCAAGGAATAGCCTTCCCCACCTCAGCCATACCACCGCCATCTGGGCCCAAGCCAAACCTCTGGCCTGCTGCTATTGATGACTGGGAAGCAGCCAACCCCCAGCAGGGCACTCCACATTGGTGCCACCCCAAGCAGTGGCTCGGCCAGAGAACCAGGTCTACTCGTGTCAGCGTCAGATCATTTCTAAAAATCAAGTTTAAAAATCCTACGCATGCATGTGGGTGGGTGGGTGGCCAGGAAGCCAGGTGTCCAAACCAACTGTATTCTCCTGGGATTAAAGGCCACCTTCCTTCTCCCCCCCCCCAATCAGCAAGAGGAACAGCTGCAGGGCACAGGATAGGTCAAGGAAAGCAACGGCCCCTTGCACGGTTTTCAGCAGCATACCATGGCAGAGGGGACTTCAAGACATACTAGATAAATGGTTTAGAGTTGACTATGAGTAGAGTAACAGCATTCCGTGCGCCTTGGTGTTAAGTCAGGCCGGCTACATGACCACGGAAACATCTTCGGACAGCGCTGGCTCTTCGGCTTGGAAACGGAGATGAGCACTGCAACCCTAGAGTCGGATCTGACTGGCTTTCGAGCAAGGGAGACCTTTACCTTTACCATTTTTATGAGTAGAGTGGATGTCGAACACATCCTTGGGTAAACTAGATAGGACTTCCGGTCGGCACGGCACGGCGAGCGGGCGGCGTGCAGCAAGCCCATTTCTCAGAAAGATAAACTGGTATCTTTCTGCAAGTTGCTTCTGGGACAGATTATGCCTGCCCAACCTGTAAGTAACCCAATTGCTAAAACGATTCTAAAACACAGTTACAGAGCAAAGTTTGGAGTCCAGTGGCCCCTTTAGGACCAAGAAAGGACTTATGCCCAGAATTAAACTTTGTCGGTCTTCAAGGGGCACCCGGACTAAAAACTTTGTTCTGCCGCTTCCGACCAACACGGCTGCCCCCGCCTCAATCTACCCACAAAGATTCCAGCCTCAGCCCAAGGCAATGAGAAGAGAACGCTCTCCCCTCAACCACCCTGAAAGCAAAGCAAAGCGTCATTCGTTTTCCAGATACGCGGAGCTAATTTTGAACAAAGAACTGGAGGGGAACTTGGCAGGGGACCCTGGACTGATTATTCGCCCTCGGGCTCCGTAAAGCTTGTCCCCCCCCTCCCAGCTCACCAGCTGACTTCCACTTTCGACACCGTGCAGCTTTTCTCCTCGGGGTTCAGCGCTTCTGGCACCAGCACTTGGGCCTCGATGACCACCACAGGCCGGGCTCTGAGGGGAACCGAAAACAAGACAGGCCGAGTGAGTCTCAAGCAGGCTGGGAACGTCACAGGGGCACAGAGAGGAGGCAGCCTCGGCTGGCTCTTCTGCGACGACGGTCGGTCGTGTGATGCTGCCCGAGGTGCTGCCGCCGCTGCCGCCGGATGAGCTCAGACTGGGAGGCGCTCGGCCCGATGCTTTCAAGGGCTGGGAGAAGCCCTTGGCTCCCACTCTCACCCAATGACTCAACAGCATAATGAGAGACTTGCCACAATTATTACCCTATAAGCAGGGCTATTTTTGGGCAGGAACGCACAGGAACGGAGTTCCGGCTGGCTCCCGAGTTGGCCACACCCAGCAGGAACTCATTAGCATAACAGGCCACACCCAACAGCAGGAACTCATCAGGACTGGCTACATAAGGGGTGTGTGGCCTAACATGCAATGCAGTTCCTGCTACAAAAAAAGGCCCTGGGTTTTGTCGACAAACAAGGTAAACAGAATAACAAGCAAAAGGTGGGTGTGGCTGGATGACCACACTCTTGGCAACACGTGGGTGCGGCCTAATATGCGAATGAGCTGTGGTGGCAGGGTGTGGCCTAATATGCTAATATGTTTCGGCCGTTGAGTGTGGCCTGTTATGCTACTGAGTTCCTGCTGGGCTTTTTCTACAAAAAGAGCCCTGCCTATAAGAGCACACTCAAATAGATGCCAAGTGGAACCCCCCCCCCTCCTCCAGCTGAAGTAGGGATGCCAGCCTCCAGGTGGGGCCTGGGGACCCCCCAGAATTACTGCTCCTCTCCAGACTACAGAGGTCAGTTCCCCTGGAGAAAAACGGATGCTTTGGAGGGTGGGCTCTACGGCTGTCCTGGCAGGTGGAAGGTGGTGATGTAACCTCCTCCCCTGCCCACCTTTGACCTGAGACCTGTGGGGCTCCTCGCAGTTAAGGGCCAAGGGGGGGTGACCCGAGGGGTACCCGGGATGACAGCGTCAGGCGGGGAGGGGGAGGAGGAGGAGGCAGAGGCGTATCGCGACAATGGCACTGTCCCCCACTGACGAGGTCCCCCTTGTCCTCCACAGGCTCCACCCCAAATCTCCAGGAGATCCCAGCCTGGACCTGGTAACCCTCACCCCCACCAGTGTTCCCTCTAAGCTGAGTTAGTGTGAGCCAGCTCACAGTTTCTTAGCCTCTGGATCACACATTTTTGTCTTAGCTCAGGAAGGATGGCCCCAGAGCCAACTAATTTATGCAGTAGCCAGATCACTTGCTCACAACTTTAATGCCAGTAGCTCACAAAGTAGAATTTTTGTTCACAAGACTCTACAGCTTAGAGGGAACATTGACCCCCACCCCCCGCCGGTGGCCACTGGGGACCTGGGAGCTCTAAGCTGAAGTCTCCTGAGCCCTTAAAAGACAGAGTGGAGGGCCGGGAGTGCAGAAGGCGGCAACCAAGACAACTGAAGTGCTGGAGCACAAGTCCAAGGAGTCCAGGACTTTTCAGTTTAGAGAAAGAGATGACCAAGGGGGGACACGACACAGGTCTATCCAATTATGCCTGGGGTGGAGAGAGCGGGGAAAGAGAGCTTTTTCTGGCAGTGCTAAAACTTGAGGACACAGAATTGTGGGTTCCGGAAAGACAAATGGAAATTTGGTGCTTGGGGAGGGGGGGGTCAACAGTGGGAGGGCTTCTAATGTCCTGGCACCACTGGTGGACCTCCTGATGGCACCTGGTATTTCTGGCCACTGTGAGACACAGAGTGTTGGACTGGATGGGCCTTTGGCCTGATCCAACACTGGCGTCTCTTATGTTCTTAAATACTTGTCTTCTCAATGAGTAATGTTCTGCAGGGGCCACGAACATAGATGACTTTAAAAGGGGCCTAGAGAGATTCACGGAGGAGAGGTCCATCAGTGGCCACCAGCCAGAGGGTGACTTATGGGTAGTGTTCCCTCTAAGCTGAGTTAGTGTGAGCTAGCTCACAGTTTTTTAGCCTCTGGCTCACACGTTTTTGTCTTAGCTCAGGAAGGATGGGGCTCCAGAGCAAACTAATTGATGCAGCAGCCAAATCGCTCGCTCACAACTTGAATGCCAGCAGCTCACAAAGTAGAATTTTTGCTCACAAGACTCCACCTCTGAGAGGGAGCGTTGCTTATGGGTTGCCAGATCCAGGTTGGGAAAGTCCTGGAGATTTGGGGGTGGAACCTGGGGAGGGCAAAGACCTCAGTGGGGCACACAGAGTGTCCGTTTTCTCCAGGGGAACTGATCTCTGTAGTGTGGAGATGAGTGGTAATTCCCAGGGGATCCCCAGGTCCCACCTGGAGGCTGGCATCTCTAGAACCTCCACAGCCCGAGGCAGGAAGCCTCTGAGATCCAGATCTCTGTGTCCTGTTCTCTGACCCTCCACAGCAACTGGTCGTGTGAGGAGGAGGAGGAGGAGAAGAAGAAGAAGAAGGAGATAGAGAGCAATTTTGAAGTCTTCTTGAGGTGGTCTGCAGGAGAATGTCTCAAAAGCAGGAGGCTGGACTGATTTTCCGACAGGACAAGGGTCGTTGCCTTGCCTGACTTACTGTAAATACAGAGTTAATGCCAGGAGCCTCTGGTGCAGGGTTGCCAGCCCTCCAGGTGGCACCTGGAGACCTCCCACTATTACAACTGGCCTCCAGCTGACAGAGATGAGCTCCCTTGGAGAAAATGGCTGCTCTGAAGGGTGGACTCTGCGTCATTACACCCTCCCTCCTGAGGCCCCTCCCCTCCCCTCCCCTCCCCAAATCCCACCTTCCCCAGGTTCCACCTCCAAAATCTCAGGTATTTCCCACCCCAGCTCTGACAACTCTGCTCCAGCACCCTCGTCTAACTCGGGAAGAGACCCCGGAAGCTCAGAATTGCCTCTGCTCAGTGGGGACCTTTAGGGGGTGGGGGAGACTTGAAACGACTTTTGAGACTCACCAAGTTGATCACACTCAATCCTCCCAGCTGGGAATCAATTTGTCCCTCAGACTGTCCTGTGCCCCCCCCCCCTAGTCCACCAAACTCTCCGCTTCAAAAGTAAATGTTTATGTAAAGGGGAGCGGTGGCACAGAGGATTTATCCTCTGGTTAACATCTGAACTGAACAGAGTTGCTGTCAGTTCTAGCCCGCGCTGGTGTGAGCTACCAGCCTTGTCTCCAGCTCGCCGTCCACCCAGTGGTTCGAAAGCTTCGGCGAGTAGATAAAATGGGTACCACTCCTTAGAGAGGGTGGGCACACTAAACCCCCGTAGGGGAGGTGTTAGCCGGCAAATGGAACGTCCAGCTGTGAAGCTTGGAAGCCTGGAAAAAAGACCTCTTCGGCATCAAGAAGCCTGTAACGGGCCAATCCGGCCAGGCGGTGGCAGTGCGGCGCTACGACTCAAAGCCAGCCCAGGAAGAACTAACATCATCAAGCCAAGCCGAAATAAATGCCGCCCGGAACACGACTGAAGCCTTCAGCTGAACAAAAGCCCCGTCGGCTGCAAATGTGTGCGATTTAAAGAATTATATGTTGTCCTCCCTTACCCCCATCATTGTTACGCACTTGTGAAAACCTGTGTAACTGTAAATCGCTCAGAGCCAGCAGCCCTGCAGGACTGAGCGATCAATAAATCGAAAGGTATTATTATTATTATTATTATTATTAT
>NW_015172192.1:9531-21122 GCF_001447785.1 Gekko japonicus | reverse complement strand
AGAAAATGGTTGCTTGTGGGGGTGTGGACTCTATGGCATTTACATAAGGGTCATTTCCTAGAAAAAGAGGCGCAGGAGCTCATTTGCATAGCTCATTTGCATAGACAAAGGGCAGGCAAGTTTAAAATAACTCATATGCAAATGAGTTTAAATCCCCTCCCCTTCGTCTCTCCACAAAAGCGGAGAGGCTCAGGGATGCCAACCCGCCGTGGCTGGCTGGCTGGCTAGAGAAGGGAAGGGCAGGGAGGCAGGCATGCCTGGGTTCCCTGCCCGATCTTCTCCAGGTGCCCCGTGCCCCATAATTAACCCCCCCCCGAGTCTCTCTGCAACATCCACCCCCCCCCAGTCTCTCCTCCCTGAGTCTGTCCATGGGCGGGCCAGGAAAGGCAGGCGGGGGGGGCCTGGGCTCCTTACTGCCAGAGCGCCGCTCCGGGGTGTTCTGGCAGGAAATGACCCCATACCCCGCTGAGATCCCTCCCCTCCCCAACCCTGCACTCCCCAGTCTCTGCCACCTGATCTCCAGGAATTTCCTGACCCAAAGTTGGCGACCCAATGTAATGCAGGGCTCTCCATGTGGACCCCTGCTGGGAGGGATGCTCTCTTTGTTGCTCCTTCAGGGATAGCTACTGTGAAGGGCGGGGAAGGGAGAGGACAAAGCAAACTGGGATTTTGCCCGAAGTCAAAAAGGTGCCCCCCCTCCTTCCTAACCGGTGTATCCATCCTGATCCATGTCACCCAGGGGTGCAATCGCCATGCCAAAGCGCCCATAGACATCCGTGCCAGTCAGTTTCTGCCAGGGGACACTGTAGGAATGGGGGGTCTTCCGCTGCAGGTACAAGTAAACTCTCCCCACTTCGTAGAGTTTGCTGTCTGGACGGCGCTCCATGAAGAGGGGGGCCCCCACAAGAATGTCGTCTTTCCTGGGGGCGAAGGGAGGAGAGCTTTAGGAGAGGTTTTACACACTAGGCAATGTTCCCTCTAAGCTCCACAACGTTGTGGGCAAAAATCCTACCTCGTGAGCGAAAAATGCTAGTAGTATTAAAGTTGTGAGCGAGTCTACATTTGACTATTGCGTAGATTAGTTTTTTAGAAGGTTATTTCCGTAACCATAATTTTTAAAAACTATCTTTAAACTATATTTTAAGAATAATTTAAACGTTATATATAAGAGAAAATAGAATCAAGTCAAATTTCATTACAGAAAATGTCCTCTACGTGGGTAGACCAGGCCTCCGGAGAACAGGTTTACCTGCCCCTTTCCACTATATTGGTAGACTTGGCCTCCAGAGAACAGGTCTACCTGCCCCTTTCCACTATATTGGTAGACTTGGCCTCCAGGGACAGGTCTACCTATCCCTTTCTACTATATTGGTAGACTTGGCCTCCAGAGAACAGGTCTACCCGCCCCAGTCTACTATACTGGTAGACTTGGACTCCAGAGGAGAGGTCTACCCGCCCTTACTATATTGGTAGACTTGGCCTCCGGAGATCAGGTCTACCCGCCCCTTTTAGTATATTGGTAGACTTGGCCTCCAGAGACAGGTCTAGCCACCCCTTTCTAGTATATTGGTAACTTGGCCTCCAGAGAACAGGTCTACCCGCCACAGTCTACTATATTGGTAACTTGGCCTCCGGAGAACAGGTCTACCCACCCCTTTCCACTACATTGGTAGACTTGGCCTCCAGAGACAGGTCTAGCCACCCCTTTTAGTATATTGGTAACTTGGCCTCCAGAGAACAGGTCTACCCGCCCCAGTCTACTATATTGGTAGACTTGGCCTCCGGAGAACAGGTCTACCCACCCCTTTCCACTACATTGGTAGACTTGGCCTCCAGAGACAGGTCTAGCCCTTTCTAGTATATTGGTAGACTTGGCCTCCAGAGAACAGGTCTACCCGCCCCAGTCTACTATATTGGTAGACCTGGTCTCAGAACGTCACCCTGCGCTGTGCCTTAGAAAACATACCAGCACTTGGGAGGGACGGGAACTCTTGCAGTCTACTTTGGTGTTTTTTAGTTAAATATGACAACCAGCATTACAGGTCAAGTACAACAGAGGTGGAACAATCTTTGTCAGAACCCTGTCTAACCTAACAAACAGGAAGTTGCTTAGATGTTATCAACCAGCCCAAACTACTTACTGATTCAAATATTTATATCCCACTTTTCCATGTGACTCAAGATAACTTACATAATAGGGGTATGAAAAAAAATTGATTTTTTCCCCCTGGCTCAATTATAGCCTTTGGAGACCATTATAGTCAATGGGCCCCGTAGGTTATAATGGAGAATCGATCTGGGGGTATCTGGAACTCTGGGGGGCTGTTTTTTGAGGCAGAGGCACCAAATTTGCAGCATAGCTGTTTGTGTCTCTGCTTAAAAGAAACCCAAAGTTTCAAAAGGATTGGACCAGGGGGGCCAATTCTATGGGCCTCAGAGGGAAGTGCCCCCATCTTCCATTCTTCCCAATGGAAGGAAGGAAATGCCTTCTTTCAGTTGTGAGCAGAGCAAATTCTCCCCGTGTGGCTGGCTAAAATTTTGCCTGCCAGCACCCCCTAGCACAGCTTAGAGGGAACTCTGACACCAGGGGTTCTCAGGTTCCTCCCAAATGCACAACGAGAGTTTGATGCCCCCTGCAGTTTCAGTGTTCACTGAGGGTGATTGGTGGAGGCTTCAGCTGGGACCGAAACAGCCTTTGAATGCACAGATTGGTAAAGGTAAAGGTTCCCTTGCTTGAAAGCCAGTCGAGTCCGACTCTAGGGTTGCGGTGCTCATCTCCGTTTCAGAGCTGAAGAGCCAGCGCTGTCCGAAGACGTTTCCGTGGTCATGTGGCCGGCATGACTGAACACCAAGGTGCACGGAACGCTGTTCCCTTCCCACTGAAGTGGTCCCTATTTATCTACTTGCAATTTTCTTGCTTTCGAACTGCTAGGATGGCAGGAGCTGGAACTAGAGAGGGGAGCTCACTCCGTCATGCGGCACACTAGGGTCTCGAACTGCTGAACTACCAACCTTCCACAGCCTGCAGTTCAGCGTCTTAACCGCAGGACTATTATCTCGCCTTCCGCCAAGCAACCAACATTGTGGCTGGCGGCCACAGGACCGGTTCGAGGCGTTCTGCCACCCACCCACCCACTCCTGGGCCTGAGCCCTCCTCAAAGCCAGGTCCTGCAGTAGCTGTAACTGGCACCTGCCCAACAGTGGCACAGGCCCAAGCAGGCATATCAGTCTCCTCCCATGCGGCGCATAAACTGAAAATGATCCGAGCAATTGACCACTGCCGGCTGCAGAGGAGTTGGGTTCATTGGCATCTTCCACACCGTGCTGCTTCGGTGGCTTGGGTGAGGAACCAGTGTGTGTGTGTGTGGGGGGGGGTAGGGTTGCCAAGTCTATCTTCGCCGGGAGCGGGGGGGCCTCCGGAGAACAGGTCTACCTGCCCCTTTCCACTATATTGGTAACTTGGCCTCCAGAGGACAGGTCTACCCACCCCTTTCCACTATATTGGTAGACTTGGCCTCCAGAGAACAGGTCTCCCCTCCTCCCTAAGCCCCGCCCACCCCAGGCTCTGCCTCCAAACTTCCAAGAATTTCCGACCTGTAGGTGGCAACCCTAGATAAGTCGTTTGCAGTTCGCTGATGCTCGATTCTCGCGTTTCACGTTGAGAAGCAGGGAAAGGAGTGTTACTTTGCATCAAGGTCGGCCAGGGTCAAATCAGAACTGGGTCCCACCACAAAAAGCTTGTAGGGGCTGGGTGGGGGGGCACGTCATTTGTCTCCTATTGTTTTCCTGGCTGCAGGAATGGCTCGCCAACAGGTGATGGCAGCAGAGGCCAGCGACGGGGAACTCTTTGGCAGGAGAAAGGAAGACAGAAAAGCAGGGGAGGGGAGGGGAGGGGAGGGGCTCTGCTTCAACCACAGAGGAGTTTCCAGCAGGAGGCTCCAGCCAGAGGCTGTCCAGGTGGAATGCACTCACTAGTTTGGCACAGTCGCCTTTTCTGGTGTTGTGTACACTGACCGGCTCCAGGGCCAGCGATTACCCCAGAGCTTGACTCTGGGAGAACAATAGGGACTAGGCTCCTAGTCCCTCCACTGGGGGAGCCATTGGGAACCGTGGCGGGAGATTCAAACCCACCAACGGGACCCAGGGGTGTGGCCCAGGGGTGTTATATAGTTGGCCGGCCGGCCGTTAGTCCCTTGTCTTGTTGTGTACCAATAAAGCGTGCTATGCACTATGCCAGTCTGTGTCTTTCGTCCATGCGGCAAACCCACTACACAATACCTGGGCAGAAAAGACCTGGCCGCTGTGGTGCTGCCTCGACTAGATTACTGCAACATGCTGTGCCTGAGGCTGCCCTTGAAAAGTGTTCAGAAACTTTCATTGGTGCAGAAAGCTGCAGACAGGATGCTATTGCTGACCCTGTCACTCCAGCCTTGGGCCCATCCACACTGGCACCCAATCTTTTCCTGGGCAGAATTCAAGATGCTGGTCTTGACGTTCAAAGCCCTGCATGAAGGACAGCCTGCTCCCTTATCAACCCCCCCCCCAGCCAGTTCAGTCATCTTCAAAGGCCCTTCTTCGTGTGCCCCAACATCTGAGGCCAGACCAGTGGCAACCAGTGTTCCCTCTAAGCTGAGTCAGTGTGAGCTAGCTCACGGTTTTTAAGCCTCCATCTCACACCTTTTTGTCTTCGCTCAGGAAGGAGGGCTCCAGAGCAAACTAACTTATGCAGCCGCCAAATCGCTGGCTCACAACCAATGTTCCCTCTAAGCCGTGGAGTCTTGTGAGCAAAAATTCCACTTTGTGAGCGACTGGCATCAAAGTTGTGAGCGAGCGACTTGGCTGCTGCATAAATTAGGTTACTCTGGAGCCCTCCTTCATGAGCTGAGACAAAAATGTGTGAGCCGGAGGATAAAAAAATGTGAGCCAGCTCACACTAACTCAGCTTAGAGGGAACACTGCTCACAACTTTAATGCCAGGAGCTCACAAAGTAGAATTTTTGCTCACAAGACTGCACAGCTTAGAGGGAGCATTGGTGGCGACCCAAGGTAAGGTCTTCTTTGCAGTGGCACCAAAACCCTGGAACGCCCCCCTCCCCAGAGAGATTTATCCATCCCCTTCTGTTGCTGACGTCTGCCAGCGGGGAAAGACTTTTTGTTGTCGTTGTTGCATTTGATGTTCCCCCGGTGATCCTCCCTTCCTGACCAATGTTTTTAATGGTTGTCTCTGTTTTGCATGCACTTAGGCCTGCTTTTAATTGTTTTAATGGTTTTGGGAGGGTGATTTTATTATGTATGATTTGTTAGCCGCCTCGGATGGCCCTGGTCAGGGCAGAAAAGCGGGATATGGGTTTTTTATATAAAAATAACATAAATAAAAATGAAAAGAAATGGATGAGCCCTGCTCGGCCCACCCTCAAAGCCACACCAGACCGGAATTTGCCACTCCGTCCCCCACTCCTCACCTGTCTCCGTTGATATCAGCCACCGCAACCGTGTGCCCAAAATACGACGCCATCTACAAGAGGTAAGGGGATTGAGAATTGAGAGGGAGCAGAGGAATGGCTCCTTTGCTAAGGCTAGGGTTGCCAGCCTCCAGGCGGCACCTGGAGACCTCCCTGTCAGAATCAGACTGCTGAATGGGTCGTACTTATGTTCATGTGGGTTAACTGCCTTTGATGGCTGTTGCCAACTTCCGCTTTTGTATACCCGCTTAGCTACCGTAATTGCTTATGTGTACTTTTAAGCGGCCAGTCCTCCCTGACATTCCTGAGGGGTGGGGAGTGTGTGAATGTGTGAAAGGAGTGATAGCTAAGGCGCCTCTTCTATTGTTCCTAAGCAGCCCCCTTAGAGTTCACAGGCCCCAGCTGGAGCCGTGGCCTTGGGAGACTCACTAAGAGATATCGCTACAGGGCTATTTTGGGGCAGGAACGCACAGGAACGGAGTTCCGGCTGGCTCCCGAGTTGGCCACGACCAGCAGGAACTCATTAGCATAATAGGCCACACCCAACAGCAGGAACTCATTAGGATTGGCTACTTTAGGGGTGTGTGGCCTAACATGCAAAGGAGTCCCTGCTACAAAAAAAAAGGCCCTGAGTTTTGACAACAAACGAGGTCAACAGAATAAGAAGCAAAATGTGGGTGTGGCTGGGTGAGCCCACTTCTGGTAACATGGGGGTACGGCCTAGTATGCTAACGAGCTGTGTTGTCAGGGGTGTGGCCTAATATGCTAATGAGTTTCTGCTGTTGGGTGTGGTCTGTTATGCTAATGAGTTCCTGCTGGGTTTTTCTACAAAAAAGGCCCTGCTTACAACTAGGGTTACCAGCTCTGGGTTGGGAAATATTTGGAGATTTAGGGGTTGAAGCCGGGGTAGGGAGGGTTTGGGGAGGGAAGGGACCTCCTCAGTGGGGTACCATGCCAGAGAGCCCGCCCTCCAAAGCAGCCATTTTCTCCCAGGGAACTGATCTCTGTTGTCTGGAAATCAGTTGTAAAAGTGGGAGATCTCCAGGCTCTGCCTGGAGACTGGCAAATCTACTTTAACCCTTAAATCCTCAGAAACTCATTCGGATTGGCTACATTAGGGGTGTGTGGCCTAACATGCAAAGGAGTTCCTGCTCCAAAAAAAGGCCCTGGGTTTTGACAACAAACAAGGTAAACAGAATAAGAAGCAAAAGGTGGGTGTGGCTGGATGACCACTCTTCTGGTAACATGGGGGTGTGGCCTAATGTGCTAATGAGCTGTGCTATCAGGGGTGTGGCCTAATGTGCTAATGAGTTCCTACTGTTGGGTGTGGCCTATTATGCTAACCAGTTCCTGCTGGGCTTTTTCTACAAAAAAAGCCCTGGCTAGTTAGGTCATATATTCTCTCATGACCTGTCGCTGCCTGACGTGTGCATGAGGGGTGGACCCCATACCCTGAAATCTATCCCAATGCTTTTGTCCGCCAGTTCTGGCAAAGGTGTTCACCTGACCAGAAGCCATACTTTACCAATAAACCTGCTAAAGGACTGTTGCGTACTGAGTGGTTACGACAGGACCTGACACTTCCCTCTATTACAGCTGATCTCCAGCCGACAGAGATCAGTTCCCCTGGAGGAAATGGATGCTTTGGAGGCTGGAGTTGAAGTCCCTTCCCTCCACAAACTCTGCCCTCTCCAGGCTCCACCCTCCAAATCTCCAGGAATTTCCCAAGCCAGAGCTGGCAAGGGAAGGAAAAGAAAGGCATTTATATCCGCCCACCCACTTCCCCGACTTTCTCCGCAAAAGCGGAGCGGGTCAGGAAAAAAAGGGGGCATGTCTGCCTGCCCGCCTGCCCTTCCCTTCCTCAGCCAACTCACCGTGGTGGGCTGGCTGGCTGGAGAAGGGAAGGGAAGGACAGGCAGGCGAGCATGCCTGGGTTCCCCTACTCCTGGGCTTGTTACTCCCGGGTCCCGTTCACGTGGAGCATTTGCCGCGCTAAAGATATGGATGATAGGTGGATTTTTCCGGGCGCGATCACACCGCAACATCTGGGAAGCGTAGTGCACCCGTGGCTAACCTGTGGCTTCTTGCCGAAGATATGGAGTAAAAAACTAGTACATACGATGTGCTAGTTTCCGGAAAACGCGGCGCAAGGGTGGGAGTCTGATCGCGTTTCCGCTGGAATCCCGTGGCATCCGGCACCCGCCCATGTCCCGTCGCAAACCGGATGTTTTTTTTTAAAGTCTCCACAGGATGCGCACAAACGCCCACGGGCACATGCGCACACTGTGTTGAGGGTCAGAAATTCCTGTTTGCCACGGAAGCGGCACCTAGCATATGCCAGTGTGATCGCACTACGCCGCTTCTTTGCCGCACTGCAAGATAGCCGTGTGATCGGCACCTAACGGCATGCCCACGGGACCTCCACACGGGACATGTGATCGGGCTGCCGTGCATTACTCTGCTCCAGGGCAAACAGCCATGCTTCCCCCCCGCATTTTCCAGCCTGTGTGACCGGGACCCAGGAACACCATTCCAGCTCGTTCCCTCTCGAAATGACCCCAGTCTACAGCATACCAAGGAAGGACCACGTACCTACCTATACCTCACCCCTTGGCACTCTGTCTGGGCCCATGAACGTATGCAGGGTGTGAGCAGGGGTGGCAGCCTCCAGGTGGGGCCTGGAGAACTCCTGGAATCACTTCTTATCTCCAGACTCCGGGGAGATAAGGTGTAAATGGCCGCTTTGGAGGACGGACCCGCCCCCTCCCCAAACCCCGCCCTCCCCAGCCTTTAGCTGCAAATCTCCATGAATTTCCCAAACTGGAACTGAGAGAGAGGCGGGAGGGGGGAGGCAGGGGGAGGCTCAGGGGATTACCTGTTCACTGGGGAGGGGCCGCAGGGCTTGCCTGGAGGACAGAATTTCTACCTGCCATGGGAACAAGCAGAGAGAAAGAAAGAGTTAAAGCCTCTGTTAGACCTACGGCTTGTAACAGGCCCTGACGTAGGTAATAAATCTAAAGGCCCAGAGGCCCACAGAACTACAATCAGGCTGAAGCCTGCTGAAACATTTTCTGTTCATTTTGAAAATGTTGACATAATATCAATCTTCAAGTCTTGGTGTTTGCCCTGCATCTGATGTCAGCAAAACTTGGCCTCTTCCACATTCCTAGCTTGTGGGTCCCTATTGCTTCAGATTTTTTCCCCTTTTCCACACACGTTTTGCTCCCTCTAGTGGTCAATATGATATTACAGCGCTGTATGTCCGGCACATCTCCCTGCAGATTTAAACTGCAGGTTTCTATGGTGGACCTACAGAGATATAATATTGAATGGACCACTTGAGGGAGCAAGAGACATGTAGAAAAGAAGAAGAAAAACCCCAAACCAATAAGGACACACACCAGGGAAATGGGAATGCATAAGAGTCCCTTGTTCTGTTTGCAGCAACTCTGGACAGGGATTCCAAAATATTGTTGGCACTGAAGAAAGTCAGAAGTCAGAGCAGATGAGAAAAGTTGAGCAAGAGAGGTGCAAATGCACCTAGTTTGGGAGAAAGAGAGACAAGGCATGGAGAAGAAACGTGAGGCAATTTAGATTATGATTTTTAAGGGGAAAAAACGAAGCATTCTACTTTCCAAAGGGAAACTCTTACTTGTATTAATATTAGATCTGAGGATTTAAGGGTTAAAGTACACTTGCCAGTCTCCAGGCGGGGCCTGGAGATCTCCCACTTTTACAACTGATTTCCAGACAACAGAGATCAGTTCCCTGGGAGAAAACGGCTGCTTTGGAGGGCGGACTCTCTGGCATTGTACCCCACTGAGGAGGTCCCTCCCCTCCCCAAACCCCTCCTATGCTGCCCCCAGTCAGCGTTATCTGTAGTTTAGTAAAACTGCTCTGTATCTTTAAGACTTGTGCACCTGGGAATTGGCGTCCACAGTTAGGGGTCCCAGAAGCTTCCCTCTGACTGGCTCATTAAGAGCAATTTCCTGAGCTCAGAGGCACAAAGATAGGATTTTATTGTTCTTTTCCATTTTCTTTGTCCATCAACCCTTACTGCAATGAGAGGGGAAGCCCATCTCTTTCTCACCGCGGCTTTTGAACTAACCTAGATCACAAGATGTAAGTTTCCACCCAGCCATCTGGACGATTGTGAGTAAATGATCTTCTGAATGCGTGTGAAGTTGAATAAAGATGATTTAAAAGCTTTCTTTAGTGGTTGTGTGTTGGCTCACAGCTAGAAAGCGCTGGCTCAGCCACAGCTCACGCTGGACGGGACACCTCCCTACCCCGGCTCCAACTCCAAATATTTCCCAACCCAGAGCTGGTAACCCTGGTTGTAAGTAAGTTGAGTCAAGTTGGGGAGTTAGAGACTCGAGAGACATCAAAGAAGACTGATGGAGATGGGTGGCTGTGTCAGTCTGTCTGTAGCAGTAGAAAAGAGCACGAGCTTACACACCCAGGGAAATGCCGATCGCCACGCTGGGGTCAGGAAGCAATTCTTTCTCCAGGCCAGTTTGGCCGGAGGTTTTTTGTCATCTTCTGGGCGTGGAACAGCAGTCGCTGGGGGTGTGGAGGGGGGGAGGTATTTGTGAATTCCCTGCCTTGTGCAGGGGGCTGGACTAGATGACCCTGGAGGTCTCTTCCACTCTATGATTCTGATTCTATGAATCCATAAAACCTAATTTCCTAAAGTATAACCTGGAATATAAAAAGTTATACACTACCATGCCCTATGCATTGAAATCCTCACAGTATGTGGTCACACTACCTACTGAGACACATGTCTGGCCTACCATAGATATATCTCCTAGATAGGGATGCCAGCCTCCAGGTGGGACCTGGGGATCCCCCAGAATTACAGCTCATCTCCAGAGATTAGCTGCCCTGGAAAACATGGAGACTTTGGAGGGTGGACTCTGTGGCTTTATACCCCACTGAGGTCCCTGTCCTCCCCAGGAGTTTCCCAGCCTGGATCTGGCAACCCTATGTTGGAAAATTGGTAAAAAAATATTCAGAGTTTGCAATGGATTTTTGTTCACTGAAGAGGAGGCATTTTCTTTCTATGTAAAAATCTTTATTTCTAAAGGGAAGGGTACACAGGAAAATCTACAAAACAGCAAGCACCTAAGACTACATGCTTGCAACAACAGTCACACAGATAGTCATGGAGATTCTTCCTTTCTTCTTGACCCCTAGAAGGAAATCACCTGAATGCATGAACCAATGATTGTTAGTAAATAGGCTTCCGTTTCCCGGGCTTTCTCCCCACTGGCTTTGTGCCAGGTTCCCTTCCAGGTCAGTCTAAACAACAGCACACAAAGTAAACACGATAACCCTATAATGACTGAATTTTAGACCTTGCAACACACATATTTCCAACACCCCTTCTCAAGGTCTAACATGTAAGTCATTCCACACGCACACACAACAAACATCACTCATGATTCACTTTAACATTTGGATCAACCATATTCAACATTCCACGTTCAAATTTTTCTTTGGTCAGTGGCTTAGTCAAAATGTCAGCCACCATTTCCTCTGTGCAACAATACTCAATCTCTATTAGCCCCTTCTGGTACAAATCTTTCACTAGTGCACACTTAATACCAATAGATCAACTTTTCGCTGTGGTGCTTTCTCCCTTGCATATAGTAATACATGCTTGATTGTCCTCAAACGTAACTACAGGTACAGGTTCACTTATTCCAAAGTCCTTCAACAAATGAAAAATCAATTCAAGTTCACTGCAGGCACTTGCTGCTGAGACACACTCAGCTTCTGCTGTAGACTGCGCCACAACAGTTTGCTTTCTACTGGTCCAGTTTATTAGTGCATCTCCGTAGAAGAACAGATATCCACTTGTTGACTTGAAATTGTTTGATTCTTCTCCCCAGTTGGCGTCCATATATCCAACTAGTCTTGGCCTTTCAGATGGTGCAATTTTCAGTTCTAAGTCCACTGTTCCTTTCAGGTACTGTGCTAGTTTCTTTATTGCACTCCAATCATGATGGTTAGGCGAACTCACTTTTCTGCATAAGATGCCAACTGCTGCTGTGATGTCAGGCCTCGTGGTTTTGCTCAAATAGAGAAGTTTTCCAACTGCTTCTCTGTATTCTCCAATGTCTC
>NW_015172192.1:1958-9382 GCF_001447785.1 Gekko japonicus | reverse complement strand
TTATTTACATTTTTATCCCGCCCTCCCCGGAGGCTCAGGGCAGCTAACAAGGCGTATCGCCGAATAAAACAATAACACAGTACAACATATTAAAAAATACATCACCATTAAAACACTTTTGGTGCTCCTCTCAACCAATTCCCAAAATTACAATTTCTAAAAGCAAGATGGCCGTCCCCTAAACATCCTGTTCTCACCCACGATGCAGCGATTATGGGGCGTTGATGGTACATGCCCACAACCTGATGTCCATATATGGGGCGTTGATGGTACACTGGTGCGTTGGTGGTACACTGGTGGCGGCGGCTCCTATTCGAAAGCCTGGCGGAAGAGCTCTGTCTTGCAGGCTCTGCGGAACTGTGCTAGGTCCCGCAGAGCCCTGATCTCCTCTGGGAGCTCATTCCACCAGATAGGAGCCGCCGAGAACACCCTATTCCTGGTCATGGTAAGTCTGGTCATGGTAAGTCTGATAGACCGGGGGCCTGGAACATCCAATAGATGTTGATTCCCCGACCGTAGTGCCCTTGGGGGAACATGTGGGGCGAGGCGGTCCCTTAGGTAGGTATGTGAAGACGTGAGCCGTGACTCACGAAAGCTCCTCCCCTGCCACGAATTTTGTTAGTCTTCACGGTGCTCCTGGACTCTTGCTCTTTTCTCCTGCTACAGACAGACTAACAGGGCTCCCCATCTCGATCTATTAGAAGAAGTGAGCCGTGACTCGCGAAAGTTCCGAGGTAGTGTTTTACATCTCCAAGCTGTTTGACTTCTACTTCCTTGTTCAGTCCATCAGCTATTTCTTTAACATCCTCTCTGTTTTGACAAGACACGATCAAGTTGTCAACGTAAACAAGAATGTACTGGTATTGTCCATTTTTAATTCTAGTGTACGGGCAAGGTTCAGCTTTCCCTTGCACAAAGCCTTGCTTCTGCAATAGTCCAGTAATTTTGTCATATCAAGCCTTTGTTTCTTGTTTTAGTCCATAGAGTCCTTTGTTGAATCTGTAAATGTAATTTTCTTGTCCTTTAACTTTGAAACCCTCAGGTTGTTCCATAAATATTTCTTCAGATAGTTCTCCATTGAGGAATGCTGTCTTTATATCGAGATGCTCTACAATCATGTCTCTTGATGCTGCGACACTAAGGAGTGTTCTGAATGTTGCATGATTGATAACTGGAGCAAAAGTCTCAAAGTAGTCAGTCCCGTATTCTTCTGAATAACCTTTGGCTACTAGGCATGCTTTGTATAACTCTACAGTCCCATTTTTTATACTTGATTTTATATCCAACAGGCTTTCTGCCTGGAGGTAACTTTGTGAGAGTCCGTGCTTCTTTCTCATATATGGATAGTATTTCCTGTTCCATTGCTTCAATCCATATGTCTGTTTCATTATCAGGCAGGTTGCATACTTCTTTCCAGTTCTTGGGTTCTTTTGCAGATTGTACAGTTTCACAGATTCCATATTTCTTTGGTGGTTGTCCTTTAGTGCTTCTTTTTCATTTTTAGTGCTACTCAACATCAAAGCATCTAAAACGGAAAGCGTTTGAAATTCACACTGTCTTGATCCCCCTCCCAACTGCTATGGCAACAGAGCAATAAAAAGGAAAGCGAGGTTGACACAGAATAAAGCACTGACGAAAACTAAGGTAAGAAAGAGCTTCCTGGAATGCTTCTATTTACATGGTGGCAAAAAAAAGGAACCGAGGAAAGGGGGCACCTGCCTCCAGAGCACGTGAGAGTTTGCGGCTCCAGAAGGGGCGGGGTACATCCCCCTTTGTAGCTTTTAAGCTGTAAAAAAATATTCCACGGCTAGTCTGCACAAACACAGTCTCAATGCGGGGCTGTACCAAAGACGGAAGATGGATTTTCAATTTCAGTTTATTTCGACAGTCCTTAGACCAGTCATAGAGACAGAAGTACACCTTAACATAGGGCTGCCAAGTCCCCCCGGGGGGCGGAATTCCCCCCGCCCCAGAGGCCCGTTCCCAGACGCCGGGGAATTGGGCCCCGGGGGGAACCCCGCCCCAACGTGCACGTCACAGGGAAGTGATGTCATGACACCGGGCACGCTGGGGGTGGGGCCACGGCCATACAAGGGAAAACTCTATGGTTTTCCCTTGTATGGTTGTGGCCCCACCCCAGCGTGCCCTGCGTCATGACGTCACTTCCCTGTGACGTGCATGCGGTGCGCAAGCGCGCGCCGGGAGCCACCCCAGAGTCCCCCACCAGCAAGGTAAGTCAGACTTGGCAACCCTACCTTTACAATAGATGGATTTGCATGTTTTGTCTTAATGTCCCAATGGCCAAGCAAAGAGTTCTTGCCAAGTTCCATGTGTCTTTATTGGGAGAACAAGAGGCAGTAATCCTCCCCCTAAACTAAAAGTTCCCCAGGGAGGTGGACAACAGCACCACCCACAGGGCGGGGCAAGAACAGCATGGAGGGTGCCCCTCCCATATAATGGGGCATCAGCAGACATGTCTCAGTAGCAAGGCCTGTCCTACAAGCACCTCTGCCCCACCGCCTGGCAGTGTTCCCTCTAAGCTGAGTCAGTGTGAGCCAGCTCACAGTTTTTTAGCCTCTGGCTCCCACATTTTTGTCTCAGCTCAGGAAGGAGGGCTCCAGAGCAAACTGATTTATGCAGTAGCCAAATCACTGGCTCACAACTTTAATGCCAGTAGCTCACAAAGTAGGATTTTTGCTCGCAGGACTCTACAGCTTAGAGGGAACATTGCCTGGCACTCTGTCTTTGCATGCAGAAGGTCCCATGTTCAAGCCCCAGCATCTCCAGTTAAAAAGATCAGGTAGGAGCTGATCAGGAAAAAAAAAACCCAACCCGAGACCTCAGAGAGCTGCTGCCAGGCTGAGTAGACAATACGTCCCTGGACTAAGGACCTGTTGCAGTATACAGCAGTTTCAAGTCTCCAGGGCTCGCCAGTTTGAGATTCATTTGGGATGATTTGGAGAGCTTCAGTCCCCGCATCTCTTTTTTAAAAGATTGAGAGCTGTGCCCCTCCCCAACTCTGAGAGCCAGTTTGGCGTAGTGGTTAAGTGCGCGGACTCTAATCTGGGAGAACCGGGTTTGATTCCCCACTCCTCCTCTTGCACCTGGCTGGATGACCTTGGGCAAGCTGTAGTTCTGACAAGAGCTGTTCTTGAAAAAGAGCAGTTTCTGTCAGAGCTCTCTCAGCCCTGCGTACCTCACAGGGTGTCTGTTGTGGGGAGGGGGAGGGAAAGGAGATTGTGAGCTGCTCTGAGACTCCTTTGGGTAGTGAAGGGCGGGGTATAAATCCAATCTCTTCTCTTCTTCTCTCTCTCTCTGGATGCAGAGCAGACCAAACAGACAGGAGCCCTGCGACCCCTCTTTCAAGAAGCCACCGGGACGAACACGGTACTCACCGCTCCTTGGGTTAGCCTTTTGTTTGGAACACCCACAACGTATTCTGCAAAGAGAAGAACCGTCTAAGAGACAGAGGAATCCTTCGGGAGACCAGATCCTCAGCTCTTTGGACCCTGCTGTTCCCTGCTGGAGACTCAGCTTTTGGTGGGCATCTAAGGCTCACTGTGGCTGAAGGGACAAGGGGGCAGTCCTGGCATCGTGGACCGTATCGATTCTGGAGAGAGCGCCACTGGGTCTGAGAGCAACCCTGCAAGATATGCTCATGCCAGAATTCATATTTTGTAGACGGGGTGGGCACAGGACTGGCAAGGGGTGCCAGCACCTCAGGACTAGCAAAAGGAACCTCCGCTGAAGAGTAGGAGGAGGGAGAGTCTTCCAAGAATACCCTCCAGCCCCCTTGGCTGTCCTCTGCCCCCGTTTTGCCCTGGCAAAGAAATCCATTCCCTTACCTGGTGTCTGTGGATCGTCATCAAACTCCCCGAAAGCCACTGAATAGCCTGCGTGGGAGGAAAGGGTGTGTGTGAGTGTCTGTACTTCGCTTGATTACATGTCAGTTTTATGAAATTACTAGGCGCAAGGCTCGTTGCGGGAAGAGAGGCAACGGGCCCTAGAAAGAGGCCGCCGGAGGGGGGCCCCCACGCACTGGCAAAGGAGAGCACGGCGGCTCCCCAGCAGCCAGGCTCGCAGCTCCCCCTGCTGCACGCTAACGTCTCAATCGAATAATACAGGACGGGTGGATTGTGCTGGGGAAAGAGCCAACTGTGGGTGGTACTGACTTGGGACTGGTTGAGGCAATGGCTAGTGAGAGGTGCTGGATCGAAGGACCATCTTTCCAAGGCGGCTGGCCTCGTCAGTCTCCCAACTGACCGCTCCCCGCCTGTTCCAGGCACGCGCGGGCCATGGCAGCTAGCCTCATTCCCTCCAACACCCAGCCAATGGCACGCCAGTAGTCTTGAGTGGCAGCTGGCGGGCCAATGGCTGTGGGAGCGCATTTCCTCTCGCCACCCCATAGGCCGGTGGCCACCCCAAAATGCCTTTATATAATAGGAGAGAAGAGATGTCTCACCCTGGTTCTCCTGCGTTTTGTGGCCCACTGACCCATGTGCAGCTTGCCCCCTACATAGTAGCATGCCTTTCTCCCTGCCTAGAGAGGACCAACTGCACGTGTCTGTCAAAGCCAGATCTGCTCCATGAAAGCTCATGCTAGGATAAAATGTTAGTCCTTTTTATGGTGCCACAAGACATCCCTTTATTTTTGTTGACAGATGCTGGGAGGGCCCTGTCATGGAGGGAGGGAGGGAGGGAGGGGGTAACAGGCACCATGCTGGTCCCCACTGCAGTAGGCTAACATGACTACCCCTCAGATAACATAACCAGTTGATACCGAATTTCTGCACAGCACTTTTGCTGTTTGGAACTGAAAGTGCATGTTCCCCCCCCCCCCATATTTATTTTCTCTCCTTTCTGGCTCTGTCCTTTGGGAAGGGGGAGTTTTGCAGGGAGCACCATGTTCTGCCCCCCAGATCCAAGAGGGATGTAGTTGCATGGGGGGGGGGGAGAGACAGGGGCTTCTCCTTGCTGAGACTATTCCCCAAAGAAGAAGAGATTGGATTTATACCCCGCCTTTCATTACCCAAAGGAAGAAGAAGAGGAAGAAGAGATTGGATTTCTACCCCGCCCTTCACTACCCAAAGGTGTCTCAGAGCAGCTTACAAACTCCTTTCCCTTCCCCTCCCCACAACAGACACCCTGTGAGGTAGGCGGGGCTGAGAGCTATTGACAGAAACTGGTCTTTTTCAAGAACAGCTGTGCCAGAGTTATGGCTTGCCCAAGGTTATCCAGCAGGTGCAAGTGGAGGAGTGGGGAAGCAAACCCGGTTCTCCCAGATTAGAGTCCGCGCAATTAACCACTACACCAAACTGGCTCTCTTTTTTAATACACACTGGCTTGAATAATTCTATTATACATTGACTGTCGAGTTCTATCATTTCACAAAATGTAGTGCAGTTCCCTTTGTTAGCATAGACTTTCCCTAAGCAACTCTGGCTCAGTTCTGATTAGGTAAAAGTTCCATGGTTCATTTTTCCCCCTGTCCCTTAAAAAATGAACAGGCGCACACTTAGCCTCAGAGCGGCTTACAGTCACCTCCCCTTCCCCTCCCCTGTGAGGCAGGTGGGGCTGAGAGAGCTCTGAGAGAACTGTGACTGACCCAAGGTCATTCAGCTGGCTTCATGGGAAGGAATGGGGAATCAAGCCCAGTTCTCCCAGATTAAAGTCCTGCCACTCTTAACCGCTACACCACACTGTCCTTAGGAACGCCTTGCTAGCACCACCTCTTCCCTTTCCAAAGAGACTGCAAACTAACCCCGGTATGCATCATCATAACTTCCTTCAGTGTAGTCGGGCGTCACTTGCTGTGGGCTAACTGTCCGCAGCAACAAAGGAGACTCGAGGACGCTTGCGACCACCGCCGAGAGGTTGACTGAGTAGACCAGACCTAGAAAAGAGAGGAGGTGCGAATGCGGATCAGCTCAAGAACGGGGCACAGAATCCATCCACCTCACCTGGCAGGACAGCGGCTCAGGAGTCAGACTGTGTGTGCATTCGCTTTCGTGAGAACTGGCCGTTCGCGGATTGTGTCCAGAGGGAGAAATTTTCATTGATATGAGAGGACTACTCTTTAAGTCTAATCCTCCCTTTCCTTTTCCTCCCCCCCCCCCGCCAGTTCACAGCCCGCTGTAGGAACTCACCTCCAAAGTAATATCCACCAGGTGCTCCAAGCAACAACCTCCCAGACTGCAAGAAAAAGAGAGGCGGTCAGGGCGAAAGACACTGCTACAGACCCACAAGCGCGCTACATGTGAGAAGGCCCACTTGCCAGAGCCGGCATGCTTGCTTGGGGCACTTCACACAAATGTCAGCAAAACTAATGCATACTGGATCGGGCGGCTGGGGCTCTTTTTGTAGCAGGAACTCCTTTGTATATTAAGCGACACACCCCTAATGTAGCCAATCCTCCAAGAGCTGACAGTAGCCCCTGTAAGAAGAGTGCTGTAAGCTCTTTGAGAATTGGCTATATTAGGGGGGGCGTCGCCTAATATGCAAAGAAATTCCTGCCACAAAAAGAGCCCTGCTTGAAAACACTCCCCCCCTTCGGCTCTGAACACTCATGGGATACACACCAAAGACAAAGATCAGCTCCCCTGGAGAAAACAGAAGCGGGGCTATTTTGGGACAGCAACGCACAGGAACTGAGTTCCGGCTGGCTCCCAAGTTGGCCACGCCCAGCAGGAACTCATTAACATAATAGGCCACACCCAGCAGCAGAAACTCATTAGGATTGGCTACATTAGGGGTGTGTGGCCTAACATGCAAAGGAGTCCCTGCTACAAAAAAAGCCCTGGGTTTTGACAACAAACAAGGTAAAGAGAATAAGAAGCAAAAGGTGGGTGTGGCTGGATGACCACACTTCTGGTAACATGGGGGTGCGGCCTAATGGGCTAATGAGCTGTGTTGTCAGGGGTGTGGCCTAATATGCTAATGGGTTTCTGCTGTTGGGTGTGGTCTATTATGCGAATGAGTTCCTGCTGGGCTTTTTCTACAAAAAAAGGCCCTGAACAGAAGCCCTGTAGGGTTGACTTTATGACATCACGTCCCTGTTCAGGTTGCTCCCCTCCCTTAAGCCTGGCTCTCCTCAGGTTCTGCCCCCAAATTTCCAGCCATTTCCCAGCCTGAAGTTGGCAACCCTAGCTGAGGTAGGGAGCCAGCCTGCGCCTCCCTTCTGGAGCCTTCTAAATCTGAGGGGGCCCCGTCCCAAGTGGAAGGGGGCCAGGCACCCTTGGTAACCCTGTCATTTGAGCGCTAGGTCGGGCGCACACACCATCCCCTGGGTAGCTTCTTCCTGCCCACTGGCACTGAGCCCTGGATCAACTGCTTCAGTGTGGTAGGGTTAGGGTTGCCAGCTCCAGGTGGGGAACTACCTGGAGATTTGGGGGGGGGGGGACACTGGGGGGGGAGGGGTTCGGGGA
>NW_015172192.1:0-1289 GCF_001447785.1 Gekko japonicus | reverse complement strand
ACAGCTCTTATCAGAACTACGGCTTGCCCAAGGTCATCCAGCCAGGTACAAGTGGAGGAGTGGGGGATCAAACCCGGTTCTCCCAGATTAGAGTCCACGCACTTAACCGCTACACCAAACTGGCTGAAGATCAACTGAAGATCAGATGTGGTAGCGGGAGACCTCCAGGGCCCACCTGAAGGGCTGGCAGGCCTAGTTGTAGGGCAGGCAATGCACGGCCCCTTTCTGCCCTCCCTCCTCCAAGACTCACCTCCGAGATGGCCGAGCTGAATCCAACCTCACAGTAGCGCTTGTCATTTGCTGAGAAAGAGAAACAGGGCGGTGTGTGTGTGTGTGTTGAGACCCAGATGGAGCAGTCCTGGGGCGGAGGGAGGAGGAGGGACCCCTGGCTGAGGTAAACAGAGACACCCGCACGACTCCCCACCCTCTAAGAAGGGCCTCTGATGTGGTTCCTGTGAGAACTTCAGGGCCGGTGGTGGTGGGACACGTGGTTTTCCGGGCCGGGCCTGGTAATTCCGCTGGGAAGAGTCAATATGCCCCCACCCCCATATAGGCTCCAAATCTCTTCACACAGAATTCTGGGAACTGCTGCCCCACCTGCTTTGCAAATAAAGAGGGCCTGCCCTGGGGCTAGTCACAGACCTTAAGAACATAAGAACATAAGAGATGCCAACGCTGGATCAGGCCAAAGGCCCATCCAGTCCAACACTCTGTGTCACACAGTGGCCAGAAATACCAGGTGCCATCAGGAGGTCCACCAGTGGGGCCAGGACACTAGAAGCCCTCCCACTGTTGACCCCCCCCCAAGCACCAAGAAGACAGAGCACCACTTGCCCCAGAGCCCCTATCTATACCTTGTGGCTAAGAGCCACTGATGGACCTCTGCTCCATAGAAGAACATAAGAGACGCCAGTGTTGGATCAGGCCAAAGGCCCATCCAGTCCAACACTCTGTGTCACACCATGGCCAGAAATACCAGGTGCCATCAGGAGGTCCACCAGTGGGGCCAGGACATCAGAAGCCCTCCCACTGTTGACCCTCCCCCCCAAGCACCAAGAAGACAGAGCATCACTCGCCCCAGAGCCCCTATCTATACCTTGTGGCTAATACCTTGTTTTCTGTCTCTAAGTTGGCAGCCTCCAGGTGGCACCTAGAGATCTCCTGCTGTTGCAGCTGATCTCCCGATGAGCAAGATCAGCTCCCCTGGAGAAAATGGTGGCACACTGGACCATGCTGAGGTTGGTCCCCTCCCCAAACTCTGCCCTCCCTCGGCTCCACCCCCAAAATCT
>NW_015172191.1:16165-37417 GCF_001447785.1 Gekko japonicus | reverse complement strand
TCTCCTGCTTTGGGGGTCTGACACCTACCCACTCGTTGAACTATTGATGGTGACCCGAATGTTGTCCACTGTGTGTGACCCATTGAGTTTCCCGATGTAAAGCAGAGCCTTGCGGTAGCTGGCCCAGCAGCCCTGACCCTGCCTGTCACTACGTTGCCCGCCCCCACCCAAAACCTCGCTCAGTTGCCACCAGTGCGCAGTAACTGAGATGTACGAGTTATGCGCCTTATAGGAGGTCCATATGTTGGACGTGAAGTGCACATATCTCCCACAAGTGTGGGACAAGTGTGCCTTCACGTGGTCCCTGACAGCCCTGAACAATGAGGGCATCACGGTCCTGCTCATCGTGGTGCGAGCAGGGGGCATGTACCAGGGAAAGGCATGCTGGAGCACCCTGCGGAAACCGATGTCTTCAACTGTGGAGTAGGGGCGCCCGTCAATGGCAATCATCTCAGCAAGAAGGTGAGTGACCTTCCTGCTGGCCTGTTGCTTCCCATTCCTAGGCACTCTAGTGCCAACGTCGCCAAACATCTCTGTCAGAGATGTTTGGCGTCCCTGCCCCATCCCTACCTCGGAATGCGCAAGGGGAGCGCTGGAGGTGGTCGGACGACTCACCTCATGGCTGGCTGGTGGTGGCTGCCTGGGCACCCCAGCAGCAGCCTGTCTCTCCTCCTGAAGAAGCACCACCTGGTAGTGCTTTTTCAGATGGTTCCGAAGCCCAGAGGTCGAGAGATGGGCGATGTCCTTCCCGTGACTTACCTGGGCCTCTAAGAAGGCTGCCTTCTCCCGCTTAAATTTGGCGTGGCACTGACTTGGCGTCTGCCGGTACCCATGGGCTCCAAGCCTTTCTGCGACCTCCCTGAACATGGGCTGCGTCTCAAGGTGGGTCGAGGGCATGACCCTCGGACCCGCCTCGAGGTTGTGGAGTGTCCGCAGCAGACCCCGCCTGCGTTTCCACCCATACTTTCTCATTTTCTTTCAATGGTCTGAGTGGTTTTGCTCCTCGATCATAATATTTTTGTTTCCCTTGCCATTTCTTCAGGTCCTCTCTCACCCCGACTGCTACTTTGGGCTGTAGCATCTCTGTTGTTATGGGCAACTTAATCCTTAATTTTCTTCCCATGAGTATTTCTGCTGGGGAATACCCCATATCCGTTATCGACGTGTTTCTATACTCTAAGAGTGCTATATGTGGGTCTGTGTGTGTCTCTTCAGCCTTTTTCAGCACTTGTTTTATTGATTGAATTGTCCTCTCTGCCATTCCATCTGACTGTGGATACCCCGGGGTACTTAAGCTCTGTCCAAAGCCCCATTCTCTGGCAAATTGTTGAAATGCCCTGCTAGCAAAGGGTACATTATAACTAACAACTATTCTAGGTATCCCGTGTCGGGCAAATAGCGATTTGAGCTTACCTATTACTGTACTTGCTGTTTTATCTGCTATCTGCACCACCTCAGGGTATTTTGAGAAATAATCCACTACCAGGAGATATGACCTAGAACCATGCTTAAAAATATCTATTCCTACTTTTTCCCATGGCAATTCAGGTATTTCATGGGGAATCATTGGCTCCTTTTGATTCCTTGCAGACATATTCATGCATGCAGTACACCGTCCTACCATTGTCTCTATATCTTTATTCATCCCGGGCCAATACATAATTTCTTTGGCCCTCGCCTTAGTCCGTTGTATACCCTGATGAGACTCATGAAGTAGGGTTAGCATTTCCCATCTGTAAATTGTTGGTATAACTATCCTCTCATCTACATAGCAAACCCCATCTTCCCATCGCAACACATCTTTTACTCCCCAAAATGGTTTCACTAACATTGGAGCATCTTTTAAATATTTTGGCCTGAAGCTGCCTATCCTGTTGTGTTGCACCACGTATTGCTGCCACCCAATCTGTATGCATTGTTACGGCACTGATGTCATAAATCACCTTTTCATCCTGTATTCCTTCCTCATCACTGACAGGTGGATCTACCACAGCTCGTGACAAGGTATCAGCAATATACATGTTCTTACCAGGGACATACCCCACTTCCATTCGATATCTCTGCAGCTGCAATAACATACGCTGAAGCCTAACTGGTGCATTTCCTATTGGTTTTTTAAATATGGCTTCAAGTGGCTTATGGTCAGTTTGAACCTGGACTATTTTACCAAATACATATTGGTGAAACTTTCTCATTGCATATAACACTGCAAGTAATTCCTTTTCTATCTGAGCATAATTCTGTTCAGATACGGTAAGCGCTCTAGATGAATACATTACCGGTCTACCTTGCTGGAGCAGACAAGCACCAAGGCCATTCTTTGAGGCATCTGCTTGTACAGTAACTGGTTTCTCTACGACAAAATACTGAAGGGTAGGTGCCTGACACAATTGTTGTTTAATTGCTTCAAAGGAACTCTGCTGTTCAGGCATCTATTGAAACAATACATTCTTTTTCAGCAAACTTCTCAGTGGTGCTGTCAATTCAGCCTCCCGTGGGATATATTTTGAAAGATATTGAACAGAGCCCAAGAACCTCAGAACACCCTATCTTGTGGGGGTGGCATATCACGAATGGCTCTCACCTTCTCTTCATCTGTCTTAACTCCTTGTGCTGTCACTATATGGTCCATATACTTCACTGAGTCTACTCTAAACTGAATTTTTTCCTTATTAAACTTTATATACTTTTCCTTTGCTGTCTCCATCACTTGACATACTATTTGATCGTGCTCTTCTAGAGTTTTAGCAGCTATTATCATATCATCCGCTATCATATATATGCCTTTTATATGACCAAAAGTCTCTTCATTTTTTTGCTGAAAGACTTAACTTGATGACTTATGGCCAAACGGTAAGCGATTAAAACAGTATCTTCCCCAAGGGGTATTGACTGTACATAACTTTGCTGTTATCCAATTTTACCTGCCAGTAACCATCTCTTTCATCCACAATTGTGAAATACTTCAGCCCTGCCAACTGACTGAGAATATCATCCATCGTGGGAATGCTATAATGCTGTCTCCGTACCGCTTTATTCAAATCACGCAGATCTAAACAAATCCGCAAATTTCCATTTTTTTTCTGTGATGACCAAACTATTTACCCACTCTGTTGGTCCTTCAACCTTAGATATTACTCCAACTTCTTCCATATGGGGTAATGTATTTTTTTATATATATAATAATTTTTATTGAGTTTTTTAACACACAAAAAGTAAACACAGACACAAAACCCCACCAGCCACTGAATCAATAAAACAACTGTTGTCTTCTCATGTCCCCTTGACCATGTTATTATTTAGTCACATGATCTCTAGTTTCTCTCTATTCTCACAATCCTTTCCCATTTTATGCACCTAGTCTCGAATTATTATCTATACAATTGTTTCCAATCTTTATTAATCTGTTAGAATAATCTTTATCCGATTAATCTATTTAACTCAATCATATGGCTATTAAATTTAATTAGTCTTTGTATACCAAATCTATATCAAAAAACAAATCTTCACAAGAAAAGAAATCTCAACTTAGCTACCCACCACCTGTCACTACCCTCTCTCTCTGATTACAGTATTCTCAAAACTTGTGATTTACATTTCTGTTTCCATAGCAATGCAGATACAATCTCCAAAAGCATAATTAAATACTATACTCCCGTTTAAAGTAATATTTTGGAGTATTTAATTTGTAATTCTATTGTATTTCCATTCAAATCCTTCCCTATGAACTACATTCCATCAAAATCATTCCATGTAGTGACCTATTAGTCTATTTCTTTTCTGCTCAACAGTTCCTTTTAAACTTGTATTTTGCCTTTCTATGTCTTTTAACATTTGGTTTTCTTTATTTTCAGTTAAATGTCTCTGATTCTTGTACTCTTCGTCCTTATCCTGCTCCCTTAAATCCCAGTTCAGCTGTTTAACGCTAGAGACTCTCACTTTCTTAAAGTCTTTCTTCAGCTCTTTTCGACTTGTTCCCTTTTTTCCCTTCCTAGCTGTAGGGTTTAGCCGACAATTTCCCTTTTGGTCCATTACTGTTTCCAGAAATTCTGCTTCTTCCGTCCTGTTTAGTACAACCATCTCATAAACCTCTTCATTTGTAGCAACACGTTGAGTAGAACGCTGCTCACTCTCCAGGCTGGTTTGCTGCAGATCAGTACTTCCTTGAATCTCTTTTAGCTGGTCTGCGTTGTTCTCATCAGTTACATCCCATGAATTCCTTAACAACTTTTCCCAAACTAGGTTAAGTTCATTCTGTAATTCTTTTTGTA
The DNA here is from genome assembly GCF_001447785.1 of Gekko japonicus. Lineage (NCBI taxonomy): Eukaryota > Metazoa > Chordata > Lepidosauria > Squamata > Gekkonidae > Gekko > Gekko japonicus. The sequence continues at coordinate 33,146 of NW_015172191.1, read as the reverse complement.
GGGTTTTTTGAAAATGTTCAGAGCTAAGCTCGCATATTATAGCATCCTGTACCTCTTTGCAAACTGTAGCGGTCTCCATTTTCTCTCCACTCTTCAGCCCAGTCTTAACATTTAGCACATATATATTCTCCCAGCCACTCAGTCTTCTAGTCAGGTAAGTTATATCAATATATTTTGTTTTTGAGGGATTTAATACTGAATTCTAGCAGAATTCTAGCAGAGACTGTTTCTTACCCCAGCATTCTCATCTCGGGTCCCAGCAACTTTTCATGGCTGCTTTCAATCTTTGGGGAAGTCCGTAAAAAGGGGTTATTTGCTAAGTTCTTTTAATCCAGTCAAATGGTGCAGTGCCCGTGGGCCAAAGAGACGTGAAAAATCCAAATAACAAACAGAAATCAAAGTTTAAAAGTCCGGATGGCAGCGTCTGTGAACATGGAAGCCATGTTCTTCCAGCTCTCGCTCCACGTCGGGGCAGCGCCAGTCACCCCCCCGCTTTGCCAGTATGTGGGAGGGGCCAGCGAAAGCCTCATGCTCCTGCTATTCACCCCGGAATGCAGGTCGAGCTCTCCCCCGCTAAGGGGGGGCTCGAGGAAGCCGAAAGAGGAACGAAGGGGTTCGGAGCATGCCGAACGCCCTCCTAGCGTCGCGCCGTACCGGAAGCGCTCCCGGGCTAATGTATTTTTAATCTATCAAAGATTATTACAGGGATCTTCCTACACCCATGTATTACTGGTGGAATAGATTTATCCACATATATATGATGGACCCCTTCAAATTCTCTGAGCCCTTCAAACACTCCCGGGTACATTGCAAATAAATGATTTACTGTTAAAGGTTCAGTTTTTTTCGCAACATCTACATGACGAACAAGATCCAGTACTTCACAGGCTGCCCTCCCAAGCAAAGGCATTGCTGACCCATCTATTATATGAAATAGCAATTCGTACCTCCCTTTGCTTGTACAACATTCCAGCACAACTGTGCCTAAGGGCTTTATCTTAGACCCACCATATGCAATCAAGATCGTTTAACTCTCCCTAAGTGTATTGCTGCCTGACAGCTGTTCAAATATTTGCCTAGGAACTACATTGGCTTCTGCCCCTGTATCTAATTTAAATTTTACTGGATGACCTCCCACATTTATGTCTGCATAGCAGCCTGCAGGTTGCGCCCTCTCTACGTTGAATGTCTCCTGGCATAACATGCCTACAAACACTGTACAAACTCTGTTGCTCACTGCCCCTCCTTCCACTTGCAGGCGTTCCCCTGCAGACTTTAGCAAAGTGGTTTTTCTTCATCTGAAACAGACTTTTCCAAATGCCAGGCATTTCTGTGCCTCATGTGTTACCACCGCACTGCAGACAGTCTTTTACTCAAGCTTTTTCTTATTTGGCTCTGGGCGTCTGGCTCTAGGTTGTGATCTTTTCTGTCCCAGGGCTTGCACTGAAGTTTCTTCCTCCTGCATTCCTGCCGTTGTAACCTGATACAGCTGCCTCGAGCCTATTGTCATTGTTCGTAAACAGCTTGAAGTTGACTCAGCTATTTGGCAAATTTCCACAGCCTTTTCAAGCGTCAACTTAGGTTGTTTCAAGAGTCCTTCTTGTAGTTTCTCTGGTGCACTAAAAACCAACGTATCCCTTACCATTTTGTCAACCTCTGATCCAAACTCACAAGTCTTAGCTTTAAGCTTAAGTTCAGTCACAAAATGCTCCACCTTATCGCCTTGTTGCCAACAGTGATTCCAAAACAAGTAACAATCATAAATTACATTCTTTCTTGGATTGCAGTGTCCTTTAAACTGTGTAAAAATGTCCTCTATATCATCCGGGCCATCTTCAGAAAAATTAAAGGTGTCTTATAAAGTCACAGCCTCTTCACCGACACAGTTTAAAAAGATAGCAATTTGTCACTTACTTGAAAAATGATCAGCTCCTGTAGCTAAGTAAACACGAAATGCTTGTTCAAAACGCTTCCAATTTTCAGCAAGATTACCTTGTAGTAAAAGCGGAGGAGGCAGTTGGCAAAATTCCATTCTTCTGACACCATGTAGTGTCGGTTAATAGAGAGCGGTGCAACTCGTTCTAGCCCCGAGGAGGCCTGTAGTCACTACTCACACGTACAGCACAGTTCAGATCCGCAACACCATTTATTCAGCAGTATCCTCAATAACAACATAAGCCCTGACCTGCAGGGAAGAAGGCTTTAAAACGGAGAGAGGAAGGAGTGCCTCTCTTAATCCTTTCAGCTGTGTAGAAACAATACAATTCCATCTTAAAGAGATACACACCACACACCCTTCCCCAGGTTTCTTCTGTTCCTTCTGGGTTGCCACGCTCCAGGTGGGGTCTTGCGAGCCCCTGCCATCGACGGGACCTGCGGGGTGTTCCGGGACGAAGAGGAGGGAGGGAGGGATGACAGACGTTGGCCGCCGCTCCCCACCCCCTTCTCAGCGGGGGTGATGGGAAGGGGTTGCAGCGGCTGCCGCCAAGCGAGCAGGTGAGCAGCCTGTCATGCGCTTCTCGCACAGCCACTGCCCTCCCTGACTCTGCGCCTGGTGGAACACTGGGGCGGACGCCTGCTGCCATGGACTGCAAGGACTACATCGGTTGTTCCTGCACAACAGCTTTGTGGCACCACAATGATGCCATGTCATGGTTCTGATGCACGGATCCTCATGGATCCTACGAATGTTGTCCCATGACATGGTTGTACGCGATTGGATCCTGCCCACACCACACTCCCCATGTACCACCCCATCACATCAGTGGTTGCATTTCGTCTTTATGTCCTACTCATATGTGTTCATGGGACTCCTGGTAGACCTATTGTTTCCCCATACCCCAAGAACTAACAGGGCTCGGCCCTGAACACAGGAAAGGAGACAGAGTGTGATATCATTCAACGGTTTATTGTGGGGGCTAACACATTTCCTGGTGTTCCAGGACCCTGATGTGCCAGTGGGCCCTGGGGCCTGTAACTGGTCGCTGCCAGTGGGTGCCATTGGGCATTGGGTTGGGGGGGCTTGACCACCCTAGTGTCTCCTGCCTTGCCTCCAGAACCATGTGCTCAAGGCCTCACTCACCGCCTCACCTGCAATGTCTGCCATCTGTGGGTCCGGGTCCAAGGGGGCGGCCTCTGTGTCCTGAAGTGCCCTTTGTTCTTCCTCGGTGAACACTTCCGGGACTGCATGCCCATGGTCCTCACACACATTGTGCAGAATGCAACAGGCAGCAACGACTGGCTTGACATTCTGCAGCTCCACCAGCACCCGCAGTAGCAGGCACCGCCACCGTGCCTTCAGCCAGCCAAAGGCACACTCAACCACATTACGCACCCTGCTGTGCACCTTGCTGAAGTGCGCCTGCTGTGCATTGAGGTGGCCTTTGTAGGGAGGGATGAGCCAGCGTCGCAGGGGGTATGCTGCATCCGCCAGTATGAGTAGCGGCACCAGGACCTCGATTGTGCGAGTGGGGTTCCCTGGCACGTAGAGTCCCGCATCCATCGCGGCCATGATGTTCGGACGCATCAGGATGTGCGCATCGTGGCTCTGGCCACTTTGGCCCAAAAAGATGTCCACAAAATGACCCACATTGTCAACGGTGCCCTGCAGGAGCACTGGCTGTAGTTCTTGCAGTTCATATAGTACTGGGCCAGGTGGACAGGTACTCGCACGCGGATGTGGCATCCATCCATTGTGGCAACACACTGCGGAAAGCCCTTGGCAGCGAAGGACCTCAGTACCTGTGATTGACACACAGAGAGTGACGGGTGTAGCACCCACATGGGACCCAGATAGGGGGAGCACAAGGGATGGCACCTCCCATAGAGCTGCCTGTTTATCTCCCGCTTGGCTCCCGCTACCCCAGGCTCCTGGCTGCAGTCCCATCGGGTCCCCCGACCAACCTCGCTCCCCATCCCCTCCTGTTCGTAGGTACACCACTCTCCGGTGGAGCTCCTCTGTGATGGCCCGTGTCACCTGCATCATGATGCCAGCCACGGTGGACCGTGCGAGACCGAACTGCTGTCCAATGGTTCTGTAGGACATGGTGTTGGCCATCCACCACACACTGACCGTGACACGTTCCTCCGCTGACACGGGTTCACGCATCTCTGTATGCTGTCGCTGCAGTCTATCCCGGAGGGCATCCACCAGCCACATTAATGTTGACCTGCGAATACATTGTGACATGAGACTGCCTTGATCCGGTTACAGCTGTCATGGGGCCCGCTTGCCCAACCCCCTCCCTCCTTCATGACCTGTGGGGGCTGCAACACCATGGTCCTGTTGGGGCTGCAACACCAAGGGCTCTCGTATACTGCTGTTCCACTGTGCCCGCGTTCTGAGCTTGGCCAGGGCCATGGAGTATTCCGCACTGTGCCCAGGGATCCTGGGTGTGGACATGTGCGTGCCCATGTCACAGCAGCACCCCTGTCTGTCTGCCAAACGGCTGCTGGGAGAGGGCTCTAATGATGATCATGGCCACAGTGCCAATTGTGCCCAGCATGGCATGTCCGCACGGCAGGGGCTGCCATACAACCTCCGCGTGTTACCTGGACATCCTGAAGTGCTCGAGCCACTGCTCATCGCCCCAGACATGAGTGACGAAGGTTGCCCACCATTCTTTGAGTCTTGGGTACACCCACCAGTGGCGGCTTGGACACTCCACGGACAGACGGAGTAGCTGGAGTGTCTCCCTTGTTCTGCGGGACTTCCGCCGCCTGCTGCGGTGTCGACGGCTGGCTAGCTGTGTGGTGGCCATGGCATTCCTCCATCTCCTGCCTGCATCTATTGCCCCCTCCCACTGTAGCCAGACCTGCCACCTCTGGAGGATCACTATGGCCACTGTCACACAGGCGGTTAGGGCGGCTGTGTCGAGGCCCCCCCATTGGCTATGCCTCGGAGCTCTGTTGGGGTCCGGAAGCGTCTGTCGCCCTCTCCGGTAAGCCCACCACCCGCCTTCCGCGTCCCCGTACCAAACGGGCGTCCGCAGGCGGTTTCTAGTTGCGCGCATGGGCAGGGCTTTCCAGATCCGATTGCTCGATCATGCGCATGCGCTAACTTTGGCTTTTTAAAAAAACACGACCCCGTTTGCCACGGCAGCGGCACCTAGCCATTGCTGGCATGATCGCGCCGCACCGCTTCTTTGCCACACTGCAGAATCATCGTGTGATTGCCACCTCGCCCCTAACCACGGGACCTTGATGAGACGTGTGATCGGGCAGCCGCACGTTATTTTGCTCCGGGCCAAACTGCCACGCTCCCCCCCCCCGCATTTTCCGGCCCGTGTGACCGGGACCTTAGAGTCCAATGGCACCTTTAAGACCAACAAAGGTTTATTCAAGGTATGAGCTTTCGTGTACTGCTTCAGAACAACACAGCTAGGCAACTGGATCCATCTTAGAGTATGTTACTCTAAGTATTTAGGATTAATGAACAAGGTGAACTGTAACATGGCTCTTAAAAAAAAGGAGTTGTTTGTCCCCTTTAAATTTTGCAAGTAACCCAGGAGTAGGGCATAAATGTTGGCTTCTCAGCTACTGGAGGTTAGCAAATGCAGATGTTCATTTCACATGATCCGTTGTAAATGTTTCTGTGCTTTGCTAATCCTTTTGTGCTACTTCTGGTGCTGCATTTCATCTGTTTTCAGAATATTTTGCTTGCTCACCTGTCACATTCCTGTTGGCAGCTTTGTTTTCCATTGCCTGCAAGCAAATGACACCAGCTAGGCGTCTCAAGTGTCCAATAGCAAATGCACTTTACTTTTCCAGAGCAGCATTTGCCATCTGACCAGGTCAAAGAAGACTTTGTTATGTGCCCAGTCAAATATTGGTCAGGTTTTCTTAATACATTCATTTATTAGTTTACTTAATTTTTACCCTGCCTTTCTCCCTGATGGAGACCTAAGTTAACTAGAACCACACATACACATGACATATTCATTATCAACAGGTTTGATACCTGTGCTAATTACAAAATAAGTTAATTGTTGTCATGGTAAAACTGTTACTGTGTACATGCGAGAACAGAGACTCAGCATGTGCACACTTCTTCACATACATTGAAACAGATTTCCTCAAATTTTACATGCAGGTGGCGGGTGGTTTAGTTGCCAGGAAGAGGTAATTAGAGTCAAGATGCATAAGTAACTGAGCAATAAATATAGCTAAGATTGGAATAACACATATTATGGGACAAGTAAATAGTTGGCATACAGTTAGCATACAGATAATAATGGAGATAACAACATATGTGAGAACCAAGTCTGAGTCCAGTGAACTCTATAAGACCAACAAAGTTTAATTTCTGGGTATAAGTAAGAACAGAATGACTTAGCGTGTGTAGTGAGATAAGAAGCCGATATCTCTGGGGGTTCCATTGTCCTGAGTGTTGTAATTCATCAGTCTCCTGTTCCAGTCTGTTTTTGAAATTCCTTTGTAATAAAACAGCCACTTTGAGGTTACCCCACTGAGTGTCCTGGGAAGTTGAAATGTTCTCCTACAGGTTTCTCACTATTATTATTATTAGTAGTAGTAGTAGTAGTATTAGTATTATTTCTGAATCACCCCATCCCTGAATACACAGAGCTCTGGGAGATTTGCAATAAATTAATATACAAAGTACAGTTTAAAATCAACAATCAGTTCATCCCAAAGTTTCACAGTCTTCCGATGGCGTTTATAATTTGATCTGAAACCTGCTTCAGACTGTTCTTCCATCTCATGGGCAGGTGAAGGAGGATGGAAAAACAAAAAGAAGAAAAGAGACGGGTGCCAGCCAGAGTTCCCTCTAAGCTGAGTTAGTGTGAGCTAGCCCACAGGTTTTTAGCCTCTGGCTCACACATTTGTGTCTTAGCTCAGGAAGGATGGCTCCAGAGCAAACTAATTTATGCGGCAGCCAAATCGCTCGCTCACAACTTCAATGCCAGCGGCTCACAAAGTAAAATTTTTGCTCACAGGACTCCACAGCTTAGAGGGAACATTGGTGCCAGCTATGATGAAAACCGTCGCTGTCCTCAACCAAAAGCCTGGCAGAACATCTCTGCCTTACAGGCCCTGCGGAATTGCATTCAGTCCCGCAGGGCCCTGATAAAAGTTGGCAGAGTTCCACCAGGTTGGAGCCAGGGCCGGAAAAGCCCTGGCTCTGGTCAAGGACAGCCGGATATCTTTGGGGCCAGGAATCACCAGCAGACTACTCTCAGCAGAGCGTAATACTGTCCCAGGGACATACCAGAGGAGACGGTCCAAAAGATACGCTGGTCCCAGACTGCTCAAGGCCTTAAAAGTCAATACGAACACCTTGAACCTGGCTTGGTACTCCACTGGGAGCCAGTGTAGCTGGCGCAGCACCAGCTGTACATGTGCCGTCTGTGGTGTTCTTGTCAGGACTCACGCTGCCACATTCTGGATCAGCTGGAGTTTCCGGGTCAGTTTCAAGGGAAGGCCAACATAGAGCGAGTGATTCTTGATGTCAGATTTGTGTCCATTTATCCTTTGGCGTGTTTGACCTGTTTGTTCTATGTAGAGAACCAAAGGGCATTGTTGGCATTTAATGGCATATACAATGTTAGAAGATGAGCAGGTGAATAGGCCTGAGATGGTGTAGTTGATGTTGTTCAGTCCAGTGATTGTGTTGTCTGGGTATATGTAGCAGCAAAGTTGGCATCTGGGTTTACTGCAAGCTCTGGTACCAGTGTCCATGTTTAAATTAGATGCTGTATTATTGTGGGTGAGGAGTTGTTTGAGATTTGGGGGCTGTCTGTGCACTAGAAAAGTTTGCCCCCCAGTACTTGTGAAAGAGAACTGTCATTATCCAGTAGAAGTTTTGAGTTCCTGATGATGTGTTGAACTGTTTTGAGTTGAGAGCTGTATGTGACCACTAGTGGTGTTCTGTTATTGTCTCTTTTGGGCCTGTCTTGCAACAGGTTTCCTCTGAGTATCACCCTAGCTTTGGTAATATGTTTCTTGACTTCATCAGGTGGATACTTTAGTTCCAAAAAGGTTTGTTGTAAATCCCTCAGGTGAGAATCTCTATCTGTGGGATTGGAGCAGATGCAGCTGCAGCGCAGAGCCTGGCTTTTATATGATGGATTGTTTGGTATGTTTAGGATGGCAGCTGGAGGCATGTAGGTATGTTTATTGGTCAGTAAGTTTCTAGTATAAGGTGGGGTCTATGCATCCATTATGTATTCTTACAGTAGTGTCCAGAAAGTATATTTCTTGCATAGATTGGTTCATTGTCAGGTTGATGGTGGGATGAAAGTTGTTGAATGCCTGGTGGAATATGTCCAAGGTTTCTTTACCATGTGTCCAGACAATAAAAATGTCATCAATATATCTCAGGTATAAGAGAGGTGGGAGTGGGTGGGAGTTTAGGAAACATTGCTCCAAGTCAGCCATGAAGATGTTAGCATATTGTGGGGCATGTGAGTGCCCATGGCTGTACCATTGATTTGTAGGAACAAGTTGTCACCAAATTTAAAGTGGTTATGGGTGAGAATAAAGTGGCACAGTTTGGTAGCAAAGTCAGCTGTGGTTAGGGTTACGTCAGAAATCATATTCTTTATGGCTTGTAATCCATCCTTGTGTGGGATGTTAGTATTCTCTAGAAGGTTGTTCAAAGATTGTATTTTCCTCATAAAGTCTGTGGTGTCACAAACATAATGAGGAGCATTGATGGCATAGGGTCTTAGAACAGAGTCCATATACCCCCAGGTGACTGCAATAAAAAAGGCCAATGCTATGCTGGGGATTATTAGGAAGGGTATTGAAAACAGATCAGCCAATATCATAATGCCCCTATATAAATCAATGGTGCGACCTCATTTGGAATACTGTGTGCAGTTCTGGGCACCACACCTTAAAAAGGATATTATAGCTTTGGAAAAAGTGCAGAAAAGGGCAACTCGAATGATAAAAGGGTTGGAACACTTTCCCTATGAGGAAAGGTTAAAGCGCTTAGGACTCTTTAGCTTGGAGAAACGATGACTGAGGGGTGACATGATCAAGGTTTATAAGATTATGCATGGGAAAGAGCAGGTAGAGAAAGAGGTACTTTTCTCCCTTTCTTACAATACAAGAACTCGTGGGCACTCCATGAAACTGCAGAGCGGTCGGGTTAGAACGGATAAAAGGAAGTACTTCTTCACCCAAAGAGTGATTAACACATGGAATTCACTGCCACAGGAAGTGGTGGCAGCTACAAGCATGGATGGCTTCAAAAGGGAATTAGATAAGCATATGGAGCAGAGGTCCATCAGTGGCTATTAGCCACAAGGTATAGATAGGGGCTCTGGGGCAAGTGATGCTCTGTCTTCTTGGTGCTTGGGGGGGTCAACAGTGGGAGGGCTTCTAATGTCCTGGCCCCACTGCTGGACCTCTTGATGGCACCTGGTATTTCTGGCCACTGTGTGACACAGAGGGTGCGTTCAGACAGGGGATTTACAACAGAATAGGTGACGGTTCCAACCGGTGTACTTACCGGCGTTCAGACGGCGAACATCTGCCTCCCATCCCTAACCGTTGTAAGTCCCTTTAAACCGTTGCACTCTGCCACTAGGTCCCCAAGTGGTGGTATACTGAGTGCGGTTGCTTCCGATGTACACCCCCGTCTGATCGCTCTCCACCGGTGTCTAGCCACTTCCGTTCGGAAGCCAGAGGCTTCCGATTTTCGCCAGCTATTATTTTTTTTAAAGGTCAGCGATATGTGCTTGGGCAAAGCTTCGCCCTGGCGTTTGTTTGTTTTTTAAAAGAAAAGGGCCGATATCTTGCTTCCCTCCTTTGCCGGTGGCTGCCGCCGCGGCTCCTCCTCTTGCCCTGCTCTGCCCGCCTGCTCGAGGTGGCCTGCCTCACCTGAACGCCTCGCAGAAAGACAGCAGGAGCAGAAGCGGCGGCGGCGGCCGATCCGGGAGGAGGAGGATGGGGGCGGCGTGGCCCTCCCCGCCTTTAGCCGCCTCACCTCCCCCTCCAAAAGAAGCCCCCTCTCCTCTGCCCGGGCGCCGCTTCCCCGACGGCTGCCGCCCCACCCCATGGACGAGTAGACGCCCGCAGGGCTTGGCCGCCTTCAAAAAAAAAAAAGAGAGAAAGAAAGAAAAGAAAGAAAAGAAATAAAGAAAGAAAAAGGGCCTTAGTTTAGTGTTTCAGAGGCTACTTTGCTCTTTAAACTTTAAAGCGCATGCTCAAATGAGTTTTTTTTTTTTTTTTTTAAACACGTCGACGCCCGCAGCGTGTGACTGGGCATACAACTATGGGAACCGCAAAATGGAGGTAAGTGTGATCGTGTTTCTGCCGGCATAAACTGCACCGGTTCCAACCGGTGCAGTTTATGCCGACAGAAAGCCCCCATCTGAACGCACCCGGAGTGTTGGACTGGATGGGCCTTTGGCCTGATCCAAAACTGGCATCTCTGATGTTCTTATGCATCACCCAAGCCCAGCAAGCCTGGCTCCTGCCTCACTCGCCAAGCGACTGTGGCCCACCTGGCCTAGCCGGAGGTCATGAGCACCGTGCAGGGTGGGCTCCCATTGGCTGTTGGTGGCGAGGCCCTGAGGAGAGTGACGGCTGTATTCCATCCAGGTGGGAGGGACAGCAGCTTGCGCTCTCTGCCTCGCCGAGCCCTGCTGGCAGCTGCAGCCGAGGGAGCATGTCTACAGGTCGGGCCAAGAAAGTGAAGATGGCCACCAAGTCCTGCCTGGAGTATGACCAGCAGGTGAGCATTGCAGAGACTCACAGGGCAACAGCAGGGTTGCTTACAGCCTGTCCTAGCGTTGGCTGCCGGTGGGTGGCAAGCGGTGGGTGGCAAGCGTGGCTTTGTCCCTCCTCAGTGTGAAGCTTGACTTGGCATCCAAGCAGTCAGGTGTGCCTTGTAGTCACCTGAGGATGCAACAGCCCCTTGCGAACTTCCACCTTGCACATAGAATATTCCACTGGATTTGGTTGGGCATCCTGTCCCAAAATTTCATGCTGTTATATAATTGAGATCATTGGTTTTTTGTCCTGCTGAAGAGATCTGTGTTATTTATAAGCTTATATACTGCGAAACCTTAATGCAGTAGAAGCAGATGTATATTTCAAATTCACTGAAGTAACTGCAGGAAACTTATTTGTGCAGAGGAAACAGGAACTTTTTCTTTTCTGCCCTCCCAAAGTTTGAAGTTGTTTGTGGATGTGGCATTTGACACCACATCCTCAGACTTCTCTGCTGCCTTTGTTAATTGGAAAGGTCACAATGGGTCCCTGTAATTTAGTGGGTCTAGAATGCACAGTTCTTCTAAAATGGCACAGAAGCAAGTGCCCAAGGTCAGTCACTCTTGAATGTATTGATCCTAATGATTTCTGTATTTTTTTGGATGGATTTAAGATTGCTGTGTAGGGCAAGCATCATTAACCACCAGTAATGCTGTGAGCTCCACACTTTATGTGGCAAATTACCAATGTCTTATTACCAGTGCTGATATCTCTACTCCTACTACCCTACTACCTACTCAGGGTGTGTGGCATATGCAAATAAGTTATGCTAATGAGCTCCTGCACCTCTTTTTCTACTAAATGACCCCTGTACATAGCTTTCTTTCACCAGAGCCTTGTCCCTCATGACCCAGGCTGGTTTTCTTCTCCAGCCAGCACCTTCCTTTGCCTGTGATATTCAGTTCTCAGAGCAAGAGATATGGCAAATCCTCATCAAAACCAAATTTATTTGGAAATCAGTCTTCTCTTTCATAGTTTAGCTTCTAACTTCTAGAGATTTCCTCCCCCACCAGTGGTTGTCAACCTGGTTGGGAAACACCTGGAGAGTTGGGTGATTGGCAGAGCCTTGGGAAGAGCAGAGACCTTAGCAGTATATAATGCCATAGAGTCGACACCCCCCCCCCAGCAGCCATTTTCACCAGGGGCAACTGATCTCTGGAGATCAGTTGTAATTCCAGGATAATCTTCAGCCCCCACCTGGAGGTTGGCAATCTTACCACCCCCACTTTTTCCATTTAAAAGTATTTACCGTATGCTTTCTATATAGTACTTAGGCAGGTAGCTTCCATCATTTGGGAAAGCTAGCTGCACCCCCTCTTTTTTAAAGTGCTCATAAAGCCCTGCTCTAAGGGGAGGTCGCTGGTTCAGCTATCAGCTCGATCTAGAGAAAGAAACAATGAGTAGGGCATAGCTGTTCATTTTTAATTTGTCTTGCCAAGGCGGACAGACACGAAATTTGCTGATGAGTCACGTTCTTTTGTAACCGTCTCGGACGCAATATCCTATGCCTCGAACTCAACAAGATTTATTACTGACTAAACACAGAATTTGGGCAGGGAAGCGTTTTATTAGAGCTGGTTCAAAGTGTTCAAAAGACCATTTTCTCGACACGTACTCAGAAGTCCCATTAAATTCGGTGGGATTTACACCAGTTATCACGCATGGGATTGCAATGGTGAGAAGGGTTAAAGATCCTGAGAGCTCAAACTGGCTGTTATAATCTGTCGCTTGATCGCTGTTCTTCATCACACCTCCGCTTTCTTAATCGTATTTCCTTAATGATGAGAACTAGAAAATTCAGTTTCAAAATATAGATACACAGGTTGTCTTGTAATGTAAGACATGTACTGCAAGAGATACAGCCTTCCAAGTCCATTGGCGTCAAAGGGCTCAGAAGGGTATAACTCCGTTTAGAACACCACAGTAAATGTTGCACAAGACGGAGGTTGCATATCCCTTTCACCGCGTTCCGCAACAATCCCTATTGAGAACGAGACCCACCTTCCTTCATCAGCACGCCCAAACACCAACCGACCCTTCCACTCACGGGTGTGCTCTATCTCCTTAAGAGGGTGGAGAAAGTAACCTAGCATAACCAATCAGATCCCACCTCGGCCAAGGAACCGGAAGCGCGTGTGATGTCACAACGGCCGCGAGGAGGGTTTGCGCAGTGACACGTCTCTCTATCTGCCCGCGCCGGCGCTGCCCGAGGCCGAAGTTGGACAAGGGACGGCGGCTGGTAGCAGCGAAGTAGGAAGCGGAAAGGGAAGGGCTCTGCTTCTCTTTTTGCGGCGGCGCCTGTTCTCGCGGGATCCGCACAGAGGCTACTGCCGGGCTGGCTGTGGAGGGGGCGGGGCGTGTTAACGACCATGGCGGGGCAGCAGTTTCAGTACGATGACAGCGGCAACACCTTCTTCTACTTCCTCACCAGTTTCGTAGCCCTCATCGTCATCCCCGCCACCTACTACCTGTGGCCTCGGGACCAGCACGCCGGTGAGTGGCCGCCCCCCCTCCACCTACCTACCCACCTCCCTACCTAGGGTGCGCGTGGACCCATCTCTTCAGGCAGGCCCGGGGGTCTTTCGGCCTTCTCCACCGGTGACTTCACGGCGGCCGCCTGTAGAGTCGGTGATTTTCTCCCGCTGTTTCCCCCCGTCCTTTCAGTTCCACCTGCCGCATGTTCTTTCTCACTCCTCCACGCACCCCACGCGCCTCTTGTTGCTGCAAATGGAAGGTGTTCCTACCAGTTGTGCGTGAGGAGACTGCTCTAGTGTGAGGCCGTTTTCAACACGCGGGAGTGACGCTCTAAAGCAACTCTGAGACCTTTTCTCTGCCCTGTCCCCTGCCGGTCTGCGGTGCCACGTGGGACAGTTAGTAATGGACAGTGGTACTTCTGGAAATCTTTAGTTGTATATTGGAGCCAGTGTAGGTGTTTGCCTTTTAGGACGCGATGTACACTGATATTTATAGTGCTGTGTGTGTGAAACAGCCGGAGACAGTGTGTGATTGGGGGCAGCCATGGTTTGGGCAAGTTGTATACGGTTTGACTGACATTGCCTTTCTTATCATTGCTGTGTATGCTGTGCTGATTTTTCCTGGGGGGGGGGTCACTATCTCTTCCATCTGTTGGAAAAATGAGTGATCACTATCTCTTCCATCTGTTGGAAAAATGAGTTCATACTAAAAAAAGAAGAAACTGGCCATCCTTCTTCCATATTGTGACTATCACATGTCTAGCAGATGATCATCATCATTAGGTGACTGAGTGTAGGTAGCAGGTTGTAGCCTCGTAGAGATGTTGGATAACAATCTCCATAGCTTTAGTGAATCTCCTTCAGAAGGAGTGGTGGTTCTTAGATCTGCCAGTTGTGTGTATAACCAGCCTTACTATGTGGGTGTGTAAAGTGCCATCAGGTTGCTTCCAGCTTAGGGCAGCCCTATGAATTAATGACCTCCAAAGCATCCTGTTGTTAACAGCCTTGCTCAGGTTAGCTAACCTTATCACTCTTCAAGAAAATACTCTCAACATTAAAAATATGAATGTTTAGAACTGGATTGTAAGCTATGTGATAGTTTTCCTCTGAGGCCCTTGGATGCTGTTTGCAAAACTCCGAGATTGTTCTGACGTAGACTGATTGTAGTTAGCCAGTGACTTACACTGGTTTCTCTCCTACTCGATGTCTATGTTTCTTGGAGCCCCAAGATACTGGGTGCATAGTGTTTTTCCTAATCCTTGCTATGGTCAGTAGGATCAGCTACCACACCATCTTTTTCCGCATTGTTCCATTATCTACTAAATATTTCCTTGCAGCTCAGTGCAACTCATAGTCATTCATTGTTTCCCTGCTTGCTCTCCGGATGGGAATAAGCAATAATTAGTTGGCTGTCATAGTATCTTTATTTTTACTTCCTCCCAGTAGCATCACCAGACAGTTCTATTGTGTAGTTACTTGGTGATCATCGTGTAATCCTAAATATGATTTCTTGTGTGTTCTTCTGGTGGCAATGGAAGGTAAAGTCAAGTTGCAGCCCACTTATGGTGACCCCATAGGGTTTTCAAGGAAAGAGACATTCAGAGGTGGCTTGTTGCTGCCTGCCTCTGTGTGGCAATCCTGGACTTCCTTGTTAATCTCCCAACCCTGCTTAGCTTCCAAGATCTGATAAGACAGGGTTGGCCTTGGCTGGGGTCCACAAATTTTGGCTCTGTTTCGCTAAGATCATGTGTAGTGTGTTATTTGTGATTGCCATTGACCTCTGATTTCCACAAGTCTGTTGGCATTTACAGAAAACTTGGGGAATAATAGGGGGATCTAAGCATTTGTGGAGGGTGTACAAGAATTACTTTGCTGCTGCCATCTTGGATGATTCAAGAGGTACTTCTGTGCACCTTTCCTCCTACAAATTATCCACTGAGTAAAGTAGGGGTGATTTCTCTTGCTGACCCTTGGCTGTTTGTGGGATGTTGTACCATCAGGGAGGCATTGCTGAGGCTTTCTACAAAGGCATTCTCATTAGAGAAACCTGCATACTGGATTTTTGTGGGAAGAAAAGGAAGAGAACCCACCACTTCTTTCTTCCTACCGAGATTTCAGAGTACTACGTTTCTCATCTGTGAGATAGGCTTTTGGGAAAAGTTCATTGGAGAATGAAGGGTAATGGACAAAAAAGTGGTGTCACTTCCACCCTGTCCTTCAGAGTCCCCGTCTTTGAGAGAGAAGTTGCCTTGTTCTGCAGAAGGTGGCCACAAATACTTCTCAGGGAGAGAAATCACTCTTCCTTTGCTCCCTAAGTACTTCCTAGAGGAACTGGGACAGCTTCTCTCTGGTGAGCAACACATGCTGGGAGCACAGCGCAGTGCTCCCTCTAAGCTGTGTGCATGAGTGCTCATTAACACAGGAAGCTCCGCTCAGCAGCAGTCTTGAGCTGCGCAGGGTCTTGTACTGCCCATTTTAAGAGTACAGCAGTTATATTCTGTTCAGGATGTGACCTGTTCCACTCAGTGGGGGGGGGGGAATAGAGGGAACATTGGGCACAGGAACACTTGCTCTCCTGGAAAGGAAAAAAACTTGCAATTGGTGAGGAGACAAGTGAAGAGCCCTCGTATGGGGGAATGGTCAAGTGAAGGCAAAAGCTGGCATAAAATTGGTTTGGGGGAGAAAACGTTTAGGAAAAGGCACCACACTATATGGAGTGGATTTTTAAGTTATACTCAGGGGTCTTTTTGTAGAAAAAGAGCTGCCGGAGCTCATTTGCATAACTCATTAGCATATGCCACACCCCTGACATCACCGGAAGTGTGTCATAAGGCCACACACCCCTGACATCACCGGAAGTGTGTCAGAAGGCAACACCCACCACTCAGGCTCCACCCCAAAAATCTCCAAGGTATTCCCAACTCAGAGCTGGCGAGCCTATCTGATGGCACACGTGGGGGAAAACAAGCAAACCACCCATGTCAGGTAAAGAGGGAGGATACCAGGTCAATATATTTTTATTCTCCTTGGCATTGATGGCTGAGGTGATTTAGTGTTCCTTTTCTGTTTGACTGGCAGCCTGTTATAGTTGACTGCCATTTAGTGTTATTTTTGTCAGCCACAACTAGGTCACTTTCAGGGAGGAAAAGCAGGTTATCCATTTTTAAATAAATAATGTTGACAAGTCTGGATCCAGAACAACAACGAAATCACATCCGCTAATTTTTGCCTAACCAAAACCCAATGATCTAGAGTTGTGGTCTTCAACCCAGAAGAGCAGGATGGTAGGGTGACGTCACTCAGCAGCAAAGAGGAATCCTCCAGGGTGCCAACTGTTGTTTCATTTATCACTAAAATAAACCTCTTGATGACTGTTTTTTGTTTCTTGTCCTTGGCCCTTTCGGTCTGTTGGTTATGGTCCAGGGTGACCTTGGGCCTGTTACACTCTCTCAGCCTAACCTATCTCACAGGAGTTCTGTGAGAATAAAATGGGGGAAGGAGAATGATGTAAGCTACTTTGGACCCCCATTGAGGAGAAAAGTAGGGTATAAATGAATTAAGTAAATTAATAATAAATATAACAAAAATAAGCTACTGGGGTCCCTACTGGGGAGAAGAGAACAGATGTTTATAATCAATATATACTAATTATATTCCCCATTGAGGAGAAAAGTATGGTATAAATGAATTAAGTAAATTAATAATAAATATAACAAAAAATAAGCTACTGGGGTCCCTACTGGGGAGAAGAGAACAGATGTTTA
>NW_015172191.1:15692-15835 GCF_001447785.1 Gekko japonicus | reverse complement strand
GTGGCCCATCCAGTCCAACACTCTGTGTCACACATCAGCCAAAAATACCAGGTGCCCCAAGGAGGTCCGGCAGTGGGGCCAGAACACCAGAAGCCCTCCCACTGTCCCCCCCAAGCACCAAGAATACAGAGCATCACTTGCCC
>NW_015172191.1:14029-14141 GCF_001447785.1 Gekko japonicus | reverse complement strand
ATCTACCCTATTCGATTAAATACTCCAACAAAGCAAAATATTGAACTGCATTTTTCCTACCAATGGGCGAAACAGTATTTACATTATTTGGGCATTAAAATTCCGATTGGCA
>NW_015172191.1:13712-13827 GCF_001447785.1 Gekko japonicus | reverse complement strand
TTCTATTACAGATTGCCAAATAAAGACATGGCAGAAAGATTTTGATGCATTTATATGGTCTAATAAGCAACCCCGAGTAAATAAAACTACTATGTCTCGACCTTTGAAACAAGGG
>NW_015172191.1:0-13565 GCF_001447785.1 Gekko japonicus | reverse complement strand
CACCTTATTTAAAATCCATACTTACAATATGGTATAAAGTTAAATCTACAATTATCCAACCCTTTTCACAACTCACCTGTTTTGTAAATCAAGTATGGTTTCCCCCGGCGCAGACTCACCAGTCTTTCGCCCTATGGAAAATGACAAATATTAGCAGAATTATTGACTGTGTTCACAAAAGTAAAGTCATGACTAAACAAGATCTTGAAAGAAAATATAAAATAAGCATCCCGTGGTTTGAATATTTTCAGCTGAGACATTTTATAGAAAATTCTGCATTCCAATCTTCGATACAAAAACCTCTCAATGACTTTGAACAACTATTATTTAAACCTTATCAAAAACGTGGGCTAATATCTAAAATTTATAAAATTTTATTGATAGGGAGAAAATTAGATGAGTTAACTTATCAAAAAGCTTGGGCAACAGATTTAAACTGTGTGATTACAGAAGATCAATGGGTGGACATATGGCAGGCCCATAATTCGATGTCCAAATCATTATATGCTCTAGAGGCTAACTTAAAAGTCTTATTGAGATGGTATATGACTCCTGTCAAATTAGCCCATATACTTCCAGGTTTAACTCCTCTTTGTTGGAAAGAATGCGGGGAACGTGCTACATATATTCATAATTGGTGGTCTTGTAAATTAATTCAAGGATTTTGGATTCAGATAGTACAATGTATATGCAAATTAACCAACTACGACTTACCTTTAGATCCTAGGATTGTTCTTTTAGGTCTTTGGCCCGAAAATGGTCCATCTATAAAAAGGAGAAAACTAATAGGAATGCTGCTTACTGCGGCAAAAATTCTTATAGCCAGATCCTGGAAAGAAAAAGCAATTCCTACGGTAGCACAATGGGTTCACAAAATCTGGGATTTGTTTATGTTAGACGTTTTTTCAGTTTATAAGGATTCTATTTATAATGAACAACTTTTTACAATCCGTTAAGTATTTGGTTCCCTTTAGTAGAAAAGATAGATTTAGAATGTTTTGAATGGGAGGCTATTAAAGCTGCCAAATATAAGCTCCTCCTATTTTGTTGAGGCTACAAAAGGATTTTGCTAAATAGATTGTTTTTTCACAGAAGCTAACGGTTGTCAGTTTATCAAAATTGTTTATACTGTAGTACTGTAAATGATATGTAAATGACAGTATTGTAAATGATATGGTTCCAGTGCCCCTTTTCTTTTTGTTGTCACAGGTATTTTGACATCGCTGCTGCTATTTTAAAATGTAACAATATATAACTACACAATAATGATAATAAAATTTACTATTTTAAAAAAAAGAGGGCGGGGCTTCACCATGTGACCGCCCCCCGTGTGTCTCTCCCGGAGCGACGTACCGGTGAGCTCCGGCCCGATCCGAGGCCTGATTATTATACTTATTTAATGTATATTTAGGAAATATGTAGGTACTCCACAAATGCTTTTGAAATGTTGAGGAGCCTATAAAATTATCTAAGAGCCAGATAGGAGGTAGAACTTTTGGTTATGTCTAGGAGCTTAGTTTAAGTGCTCCTGCACACCTGGATTTTTGCATCTCTGCTTATAGAAGTAATGTTAGATTAAACAAGAAGTCAGTGATAGAAGAAGCATGTAGAGACATTTCCCCAAGGATTTTCAAAAGGCTCTTGTAACATGTGTAATGTTATTTTTGAGCTGGATACTTTTGATACTGTCAGAGCTGCAACACACATTCATGCCATTTGTGCACCTTGTCATATTCTATTAGAATAACATTATTACTTCAGCCTATGAGACCCCCTACTATAAAGCAAAGTTGAAACAGAGAGGCATAATGTTAGTGGGAGGGGAGTGGGGTTAGCACAAGACTAGGCAGAAAACTTTCATTTAACTTTCATGAATAATCTCATTGTTCCCTCCAAAAGGAACAGATTAAAATGACCATTCTCGAAATCTCATGTGAAATTCTTCCATGTAATGCACAGTGCTGGTATCGTTCTAAGAAGTTTACAGGAAGGATGCTTCCCAAATTTTGAAACTCTTCTCTGTATTATAGCTGTTCATTTTTTCTTCATTCATTAGTGGAGGCTGAAAGAGCGTTGGCTTGTGAGACATTCTTAGAACTGGGTAGGAATAGTCCAGTTTTCTGAAACATTGCTGGGGAACTTGTATCTAAAGCATTGTTTCCAGATGAATCAGCTCCATCTTTAACTTTGATCTACTTATTTAACACTGTTTTGTTCTATAACTTCTTGATCATTTGCTATTCTTCAGATTTTCTTCTGAATCTTTTCCGTTTATTAGCACTCTCCTTGGAGTAGTAAGTTTGTTGTTAGTTTTTGTAGTAAGAAAATAATATTTTTTTTAAGTAGTAGTAAGTTTATGTAGCGTTTGGAATCCAATCATATGCAGGCTTTCAAGGATAACAAATCATGGTGTTTGGGAGGCCTCACTTGCTTCTGATCTTCTTGGAAACAGATGGTGAGGTTGGGTTCACGTTCTACCAAAATGTAGAATTGTATCCTGAATATGCACATCAGTTTCCATTCCAGCCTCTCAACATGAAAAATAGCTTGTGTTTTTCCTTTCTCCTCCCCCTTTGGAATCAGGTAAAGAGGCAAGCAGCTGTTAAGTCCTCCAGTGGAGAAGTATATGCAAATTTTATTGTGATTACCCTCCAGCTTCAAATCAGGTACTACATTGCCTTTCTCCCTTTAAGACAAATGTGGCTGATCTGCAGTGTATCCATGAGATGCAGAATATTGCCCTGCATGCACATGCTAGCTTTCATTCTGGTATCTCAGTCTTCAAGGCAGATACTGCATTATATCACATTTTGCATTTCCCTTCCATCTTTGAAAATAAGAACATAAGGGCCCTGCCAGTGGGCCATCTAGTCCAGCATCCTGTCTCACACAGTAGCCAACCAGTTCCTCTGTGTGGTCAACAACAGGGCATAGAGGCCGAGGCCTTCCCCTGATGTCTCCTGGCTCTGGGATTCAGAGGCTTAGTGCCTCTGAATGTGGAGGTTCATTACCATGGCTAGTAGCCATTGGTAGACTTATCCTGCATGAATCTATCTAATCCCCTTTTAAAGCTATTTATTCCTGTGGCCATCACTACATCCTCTGGCAGCAAATTCCACATTTTAATCCCACTCTGTGCCTGTGGGGGTTGAAACCTCCATCTCAGAATCCTGTGGACTCAAGATGGCTTACAACCAGAAAAGCAGCGGCGGCGGCAAACCATCCAGTAGAACAAGTCTACGTGTTATCTACACAGAAGGAGCAGAGCAGATGGTGAAAGCTGTGCCCTCAGTGGGAACTATCTTTCCCCAAGTACTTCCTTCCCTTTAAGCTTCCAGTGCTGGAGGGGAGGAGCAGAACAGGAAGTAGCAACTCTGCCCTCAGTGGAAGCGGTCTCTTTCCCCAGTGTGTACTGTATCTCATTCTGGCATCTAGATAGATATTCAACTGAAGGGCCATCTTACAAATAAACCGTTATCTAGCAGAATGTCAACTAATATTCTCGCTTTTTGGTCATTGGTGAATCCTGATCAAAGTTTTGCTTTATGGGACTGGACTTTTGTCCCTGTTGTAAATTTTCTCTCTTTAGGTGCTTAATGTTGTACACTGAAATATCCCTTAAGCAATTAAAATTGGTATTTGTAAGGAAAATTTGTCCCTGTTATGCCAATCATGCTGGTCCAGAAAGTCTGCAGCCCTAAGGTGTCACTGTGCCACCTAATGCTGCTGCTTGTATCAAACCCTGTTTGCATCTTATTGTTGTCCCTTGCCATGTTATTAGTAGGGCTTTCTGCATTACAACAGAAGGGCTATTTTGCTAGAAAAGACTGGTATTTATTTTTATGTCTGCAAAATGTCCTACATGCTGCATGTTTTCCATAGCTGCAGCCAACATGGCTAAAAACCTCTTGATGTAAAGAACTGCTTATGTAGCTTCTTTGGGTGCTTTAATAAGTTAGTGTGTATAACTCACCATATCTACAAAGTGCATTAGGGCAACATATTCAAGAGCTTAATAGGAGGTTTCCAAAGCGTATTGTACCCCACTGATAGGGCAGAACTTCATGGTGGCCTCCCTTTTTGGAATTATGATACGACTGTACACTGGAACTTGCTTTGCAAGTATGTGCATCAGCCTTTGGCTACAGTGGTGCAGAACCAAGTTGTTGTTCAGGAAAGGGCATTTCCTTTTAGATCGTTTTGATCGCTGTAGGGGACATATACTTCTTAGCTGTAATTTTCCTGTAAGGATTAAAAGTAGTAGTGCTGATATTTTTTGTCCTTTAAAAAACATATGGTGCCTTTGCTCATGAATTACTTAAGTACTTTTCCACCCTGCTTGTAGTGCAGAATTGCAAAATTGGCTCAGCTTTGTGAGAATTTCATGAGTGGACTTAGAAAGTTGTCTTCAATTTATGTTTTTATATATCTTTGGGTTAGGTCCTAAGAGAGACTTGGGTCTCTTTCATGTTTTAGCTGTAACCTCCTGTAGCTCCCAAAAGCCACTCCTAGGATTGAGACCCTTGGGTGCAGCACTTCTCTAGTGCTGCTGAAGACACCTTACAATGATAAATTTATCAGTATAAAACAACAAGCCATTAACAGAAGCCCAGCGACATAAGAACTGAAATAAACTGTCCTTAAAACAGTTCTCAGACTGGAAGATGACCATAAAACAGACGGAAAGATGAAACTACTAATTAAGAGCCTGGGTAAAAATATTTTTTGGCCTGATACCTGGAAGACAGTAAAGTAGGCACCAGGAAAGCATCAAGGGGCAAAGCATTCTAAAGGCAAAGTGGCACCACAGAAAATGTGCTGTCTCGAGTCACCACCACCTGCCTCACCTCTGAAGGCAGGGGCACAGAATAGGACTTGAGAGGCAGATCTTAATTGGCGGGTTGGATAATACCAGAGAAGGTGGTCAAAGGTACCCTGGCCCCACGCTGTTTAGGACCTTAAAGCTAGGAAGCAGAAATTTTTGAATTGTTTAGAAGAAGAGATGGTTAACTGGTGCAGATCTTTCAGAACAGGGGTGCTATAATCTCTGTAACCAATCCTCAACAGTAGCCTGGCTAACACATTTTGTACCAACTGAAGTTTCCGAATCATTTTAGAAGGCAGCGCCACATAGAGAACATTTCAACAGTCTAACTTGAATGTGATCAGACCATGAATCACCATGGCTAGGTGAAGGTTTTTGAGGAATGGTCATAGCTGGCTGTTGCAGAATGGTCCAGTGACCTGTAAGTGTAGCACTTCTTGGGTCCTTCAAGAGGCTGAGGCACTCAGTGGCTATCCTGGGTCTCCTCCCAGTGACTACTCTACTAAGTCCACCCAACTCCTGGAGGGTTCTTTGCTTCTCTCTGGGTATCTATAATCCCACCAGCTGGTCATTTAGAACATCTCCCTCTAAGAGGGTCAGTACTCTGTCCACTTAGAGTCTGCATCTCCTGCATGCTCTAATTAGCTACTGCAGGAACAGCTTACTGCACCTGCACACGCGGGGGACCTAATGACCGACTCCCTCCCTTCCCTTGGCACCTTTTCAATAATATGTTTGAGTGAGACTTGGTACAGTTATCCAACTTGGCACAGATGTCCAATGTTCAAGGTACTAATAAGTTTATTAAAAAGAAAATGTCCACACACATACTTTGCATAGCAACAAATCAAGCAGAAATACAAAGTAAAGGCTCATGCACTTAGTCTTCTGTCATTCCTCTAGACATATCCTGCCTGTTGTTATTCTAGGGTAGGCTATTTACTCTTAAGGTTACAGCATTCTATTAGTCATCCATTACCTTGAGTGTCACGGCTGTCTGCCCTTCGTTAGCTCCATGCACAAAATGGCAGCCCTCAAGGTGGAGCTTAGGTGAGAGAGCTCCTTCTTGCAAGTTATCCCCAGATGGAATCAATCAAAATGGACCTTGTTTCCCTTGTGTCTTGGGAATTTATCTCCTCTGTTTGCCCACCCCTCCTTGGGTCAGTCCTCTTTCTGTTCTTCTTCGGAAGAGATACAGTCTAGCAGTTGGCCTTCCCACATTTCTGTCCACCTGTCAGCAAGCTGCCAATGTTTTGTTTTGTATTTCTGTATGCACTTGTTTGCTTTCGCTTTTAACTGTAGAACCGTAGATGCGCATGTCTATGTAGCTCGCCGAAACAATTATATCTCCCAAGGCCACAGGTGGTTGCAAGTGCTTGTTAGTGCAAGGAAGCTCTCATGAAACGTCGTGAGAATAAGATAACATGGGCTGCTCTTAGGAACGTTAGTTCTCAAGCCCAAAGGCGCGTGTGGGAACCCTCGCAGTTGGGCCTCAGTAGTTTGAATGTACTATAACATGCTTTATCATTAGAGTCCCCCCTCATTCTGAACCGTGATCCTGTTACGCACCTTAAGCTTCAAATAAAGTAAACCTTTTCTACAAGCGTGTATTTCATTATGATGCTATGAGGAGTCTGACATTCTGTTCAGAATCCCAACTTTCCCCATCTCCGCAAATCTATTGATATGAGTGACGGAGAGGGGAAACCACTCAAACCCGACAACGAGGAACCGGTGCAGCCGGACGATGCGACAGAGGTCCTGGTTACCACTGCATCGGTGCCGGTGACTACCGAGCAGCCGGTATTCATACCCAGTGGGGGGACGGTACCGAAGAGGTTGACGGCAACGCTCTTCATGACACCCCGAGGTCCCAAGTATCGGCATGACGACCGCGCCAGTCACAGCTGGAGCCAGTTTGATGCGGAGACCACCCGAGAGTCGTATTCGCACATGGGCTTTGCAGTGAGGGACAGTCTGTATGACAAAGGACTGGGGGCTCAAGGACTACCTCCTTTGGGAGCCCAATTTGAGCCTGTGCCACTGCCATGGGTGATGGATAGATCGAAGGCCAGGAGTGGCCGAACCTCCCCGGAAGAGGGGTTGATGGACCGGATCGAAACGACTGATCGAACGGTGCGCCAACTACAGCAAACGTTGGAAGAGTTGGTGACGCGAACTATCGATGAAGCGCTTGAGCAGATGTGACCGATGGATGGGGTGCTGGGGGACCAATAGCTGCCGGGACCTGCGGGGCCAGGCCCACAAGGGCCACCTGGGCAACCGGGGTTACCACAGCAACCATTCCCTGTCCCAGCCTCGAGGCCACCAGACGCTCCCGTCCCGGTGCCACGTCCAGGCAGTCCCCGGGGCCAAGCGCTTCCCCGCCCAAAGGACCTGATCGAGGTGACGTTTGACGGCAATCCAGAGGAGCTCTCCTACTTTGTGGTACGTGTGCAGAAATTTGTGGATCGCTCGGGCAGCCTGTTCCCTGATGACAGCAGTCAGATCGATGTGGTAGCCGCGAGACTCCGAGGGGCCGCGGCAGCCTGGTATGTGGGACTTCATAATGCCAGGGGCCCTGAACTGACAGACATGTATGCTTTTATGTGGGCGCTGCATGCCCACTTCGAGGACCGTAATGCGGGACCCAGAGCACGAGTGTACTTGCGCACCCTGAAGCAGGGGAGGAGAACGGTCCATGAGTACTCAGCCGCGTTTAAACTGCACCTAAGTTGCCCAACTGGCCGGATAACGTTCTGGCAGAAATGTACCGAGTAGGCCTGAACGCGGAGATCAGAGAACGCGGAGATCAGAGAGAATTTCTCTGATGGCCTGGATGCAAGAAGCCGAGAGTGCGGAGAATCGCTTGCAAACACTGAGGCTTGACATTGCTGCAGCCAGGGGTAAAGCAACCCCATCCCCTTTGAAACCCAAGCTGCCATGACAACCGGACGTCCTAAGAGAACAACGGATGCGCCAAGGCTTGTGCCTAAAATGCGGGGAGAGGGGCCACTTCACCACTGACTGCGGGCAACCCGTGCGTAAGGAGAAAGCTGACACGGGGAAAAGCCGCCTTACCACCCCGCTGAAGAAACCTACAGGGAAACCGAAGTTCGCCAAGGCTTTGCAAGTGTCTCCAGAGGAAGACGAAGGAGAATCGAGCGGTGAGGAAACAGAGCCGGCAGAAAACGACTCAGTCCTGCCGTAGACGGCACAGAGCGGCAGGACCCTCCCAGCGAGGCGCCAAAAGTGGTGAGCGAACCCCCCCTCCCTCTTCTTTGTGACTGTGTCCATTTTAAACCCGGCCCTTGGAACTCATGTTAGAGCGAAGGCTCTCGTAGACTCAGGGTGCGGGAGAAACTTGATAAGCCCCTCAGTGGTTGCTGGGCTGGAGATGGGGGTGGTTAAGTTGAAAGACCCCATCATCTTCACGCAGATGGATGGGTCCCCTATGAAGGACCCGTGTATATACGAGACTGTTCCCATACTGATGGGGGCGGGAGAGCACTGGGAATCTAGATTGTTTGTGGTCACCCCAGCAGCATGTTTCCCAGTAGTGTTGGGAGCCCCTTGGCTGTATGGGCACGATCCTTACATCCTGTGGGAAGAAGGGCGAGTGCAATTCATCTCACCCCGATGCCAAACCCACTGTTGGGACGAGAAATGGGGACAATGACCACCTCTCGAAAAACCCATGGCCCTCCTTGCCCAAGAGGAACTGCAGTCCATCCCTCCTGAGTATCGTGATCTGACCAAAGTCTTTGGAGAGGAGGAGGCAGACAAACTGCCGCCCCACAGGCACTCAGACTGTAGCATTGAGTTGGTGCCAGAGGCTAAATTACCCAGAGGGAAGATCTATGCCATGGGGCCGGCCGAGAAAGACGAACTGAGAAAGTTTATCGATAAGAACCTAGCGCGAGGATTCATCAGGCCGGCCTCGTCTCCCTTTGCGGCCCCCGTTTTATTTCGAAAGAAAAAAGACAGTGGACTGAGACTCTGCACGGATTACCGGGCTTTAAATGCAGTGTCAGCCACCAACGCCTACCCAATGCCTTTAATTAAAGACCTGCTAGCAGAAGCGGCTAAGGGGAAAATCTTTTCAAAATTGGATTTACGAGATGCTTACTTCCGTGTGCACATAAAAGAGGGTGACAAGCCGAAAACAGCCTTCAACACACCTCTGGGCCAGTTCGAGTACCTAGTTATGCCCTTCGGACTTCAAGGGGCTCCAGGGGTGTTCGTGAATTTGATCAACGAGGTGTTGCACAAACATTTGTTTAAAGGGGTGCTTGTTTACCTAGATGATATACTTTTATACTCCCCCGACTTGCCCTCCCATGTGAAATTGGTCCGCGAAGTACTGAAAACGTTTCACAAGCACAAACTGTTTGCCAAACTCTCTAAATGCGAATTTCATAAGACACACATTGACTTCTTGGGCTACCGCATTTCTAACGAGGTGTTAGAAATGGACCCGGGGAAGGTTCAAGCAGTGTTGGGTTGGGAACCCCCTAGAACCAGACGGCAACTCCAGTCCTTCCTCGATTTCACAAACTTTTATCGTTCATTTTTGCCAAATTTTGCCCAAATCAGCCTTCCCCTTACTGACTTATTAAAGACAAAAGGGAAGGGGCCGGAAGCTACCAAGCCGAGCGCTCTGCTTCCGTGGTCAAACGAATGCCAGGAGGCTTCATGCGTTTAAAACAGCTCTTCACAGCCGAACCCGTACTAGCCCACCCTAACGAAGAGAAAAAGTTTATTGTACAAACTGATGCCTCGGATGTTGCCATGGGAGGGGCTATTTTGCAGGAGGGGGACGATGGGCTTCTACACCCTCTTACCTACGTTTCTAAAAAGTTCACTGACTCTGAGAGACACTGGTCCATGTGGGAAAAGGAGGCGGGGGCTATAAAGCTGGCACTTTCAACCTGGAGGCACTGGCTGGAAGGGGCGAGGGTGCCGTTTGAGGTCTGGACTGATCACAAGAACTTGGAGACTCTAAAAACGCCCCGCTGCCTGAATGCAAAGCAGCTGCGCTGGCTGGGCTGATTTCTTTTCCAAGTTCCAGTTCACCCACCATCATTTCCCGGGCTCGGCGAACTCGCTAGCGGATGGCCTTTCGCGCCTCCCCCAGCATGCCAGTCAGAGGGACGTCATACTGGACTCGGTTTTCACTCCCGCCCAGTTGGGGGGAGCGGTCACCACCTGCCGGCAAGCGGCCAATTTGCCTTCTACTCCACCTGCAGTTCCAAATCCCACTAGCCCTTTGCAATGGGCCAGCCAGTTCGCCTCCGCCTTCACGGAGGCTGACCAGGAGGTGCTGGAGGGGGTGGGAGATTGCACTCAAAGGGAAGATGGCTGTTGGTATCGAGACAATAAACTCTATGTACCCATTTCCCTGAGAGGGGAAGTGATGCAGTCTGCACATGGTTCCAAACTGGCTGGCCACTTAGGTTTTGTGAAATCCCTTCACCACCTACAACGACAATTCTGGTGGCCGCTCATGCGCAAAGATTTCTCAGTGTTTGTTCACTTGTGTCAAATATGTGCTATGAGTGAGCCTCGTCCAGGGAAGGTCCTGGGCTTATCAAAACCCCTTCCCACTCCTCAGAGACCTTGGGAGGTGATCTCTATGGATTTTATAACGGACTTGCCGCCTAGCAAGTCCATGACTGTAATATGGGTGGTCGTGGACCTTTTCTCTAAACAAGCCCACTTCATCCCCTTCCCATCATTGCCTACGGCCAAAGCCTTCGCAAAGGCTTTTCTGTTCCATGTGGTACGTCTCCATATGCTGCCCACCAAAGTGATATCCGACAGAGGATCCCAATTTGTTTCAAAGTTTTGGGGGGAATTAATGAAGATTATGGGGGTGGAGAGGGGCTTGAGCAGTGCATACCACCCGGAGATGGATGGTCAAACGGAAAGAGTTAATCAAACTTTGGAACAATACCTCAGGTGTTTCACGAACTATCAGCAAGATGACTGGCATGACCTGTTGCCCCTCGCTGAGTATTGCTACAACAATACGTGCCACACATCCACCGGGATGTCACCGTTCAAGGCCCTTATGGTTATGACAGCCCACCGCTGCCGTTTCTGGAAGGGACAAAGGAGGTGGGGCCGGGTGATGCCGTTTCTGGAAGGGACAAAGGAGGTGGGGCCAGGTGCAAGCAATTGCAAGCTTCATGGCCCCTCTTGCAAAAAACTTTGGACGCTGCCAAAGAGGCATACAAGACTCAGGCTGATAAGAGAAGGGTGGAGGGTTGGGCTCTACAGCCTGGGAATTTTGTGTATATTTCCACTAAGAACATTAAGATGTTGCAGCCCAGCAGGAAATTGGGGTGGAAATTTATTGGGCCGTTTAAAGTCCGCAAGGTGATCAATGATGTTGCTGTAGATGTTGAATTGCCAAAGAATTTGAGGTCTTTGCATTCTGTATTTCATTTCAACCTACTGAAGAAAGACACAGGGTCGTGCAAGTGGCGGGATGCCAAACCCCCACCCCCACCCATTTTGATCGAGGGGGACGAACATTATGAGATTGCTCAGATCTTAGATTCGAAAAGGAAGCGTGGCAAACTGTTTTATTTGGTGGAATGGAAATACTTTAGTCCCCAGCACCTCGAGTGGGTGGGAGTAGGGGATATTCGGGCCCCTCAATTGCTCCGGAAATTCCACCGGGAGTTCCCGGACAAACCGGGAGATCTCCCGGATTAACCGGGGGATAGGTGAATAGTGGTGGGAAGTTGGTTTTCAAGGGGGCTGCCAATGCTTTTTATTTCTGTATGCGCTTGTTTGCTTTTGCTTTTAACTGTAGAACCTAAACCTTTTCTACAAGCGTGTACTTCATTTTGATGCTGTGAGGAGTCTGACACCACCCTTGATGTCACATTCCTACCAGGGTGTGAGTAGCCTTTTGATCTCCATTGGCTTAGAAACATTTGTATAACTTGTGAAAGCCATTGCCTGGATGGGGGATGCTTGAGAGCAATTAACTACTCCCGTTTCCTGTCCCTTTTCCAAGAGAGAAACTTTTTGGAATAGATGTGGGGGTTTTGCATTCCTCAAACTTCCAAAAGTGTAGTACAACAGCCCAAAATGGAGGGCATTTCTCTACCCTTGTTTATCAGCTGAGCCTGATAAAAGATGCTACATTCCACTGAGGAGACCTGAGCTACAGGCCATGATCCAACAGCACCCCCAGACTATGAAACTGCTCCTTCAAGGGATGTGTAAGCCCTTCAAGACAGGTGATTTGCCTATTTGAAGGACAGGGATTTGAAATGACATGAAGATAGTGTAGAGTGGGGCTTCGTAGATGCTTTCACTGTCCCCTTTTCTGACCGACTAAAATGAGTGCCTTCTAGAAGTATTTATACTGAGAAAACGTCAAAGGTTTGTTTAATGTTTCTACAGGTTATCAACTGTGTACTGAAGTTAGAGTGCTCCCCCCCCCCCCTTACTGCCTTGGTTATGTTTTGGAAACATTTTATGAATTTAGAGGCAGAAGACAACTATTAGCCAAACTTTTAGACTTTTATCGTAACCCTTCAGTGGTTAGCTCTTCTGGTGCCATCTTCAAGAGGCGTACAGTCCCCAGGTTCCGAATTAGAACTGCTGGTGACCTTTAACAAACATCGGGTCTGACCCTTTATTTTTCCCACAAATTTAGAGTGAATTTTAAGTGTGAACCTCTCCCAGCAGCCGCACTTCATTAGCCTGCTTCCTCTGAAATCTCAGGTTTCCTAAACCAATACCTCTGACAGTCAATTCCTGTGTGACTGAAAACAGCAATTTAACAGATTTTTTCCTGTCAACTCTTTTCTTCAGTTTGGTTGCTTCAAAATTCCATGTGCCAGGCATGAAGGGCATTGGTTATTCATAGAAAGGGACAGGACCTTAGTTGCCTGCAGCCCATCCATACTAGCCCCAGGAAGCCTACAACTCATGCATGAAAAGAGCCCAGCATTATGCACATCCTCCCAAAACATGAGCAGCATCCGACTGTTCAAACGGGGGGAAATCCCAAAGTCCACCTGATCTTGCAGTGCTTTTGAAGTTTTCAGATTTTTTTTTCCTTCTCACTGCTGACATTTAAAGAGATAAGTGGGAAGAGTGTATTCTTTCTTGTCATAGAAAAATGCAATGGTATAGCTACGTGGGGCTCAAATTATTATGATGCCTTATGTTTTAGTTCTACAATGGTTTAATATAGTACAATGGTTTAATATAATTTAAACTGTAAAACCTAAAATGTTAATGTTCAACATGACATTAAGGAGATAGGGTACTCCTGACTCCCACTAGGAGCAGAGCTGAGCCATGGGTGGGGGGCAGTTGGTCATGCTACTTAGCTGGCAGTGTTCTAGCCATGGAGGGAACCCCACTGGCTACTTGGCTAAGGATCAACAACGTAGATATGGTGAAGCAGGGAGATCAAGAGGGCAATTGTGAGGTAAAACGGAGCTGCAACCCTGGAAATACCATCCAATCAGCACTTGGGTGAAGGTCCACCCTCCTGTGAGAGCCAGGAAACTGTGGGTGGACCTGCTGTTCTTTAGGCTGGCCTTTACAAGTCAGAGAAAGGCTGATGAGGACGGACCTGTCTGGGCTCCAGGCAGCGGGTTGGATTTCAGCTGTTTTTATCGCTTCCTGACTCTCTTGTGCTTTCTTACTTGGAAGTAATTTATTTTATTCCTTTCTTTATTTATATCCCACCCTCCCCGAAGACTCA
>NW_015172190.1:33826-37929 GCF_001447785.1 Gekko japonicus | reverse complement strand
TCAATTCACAGTTTCAATGGACTGCAAAAGATCAGATGTCCATCAAGCAAGTACAGACACTTCTTGACTGCAGCCTATTTCTTACTGGTTGTCTCGAGTCTTAAGGATTGCATCTACTTGCTGTTTAAAGGACTGGATCTACTTGCTGTTTACGACATGCTGTTTATTGTTTAATACCTTAAGTCTTAAGAAGTGTTTGTACTTGCTTGATGGATATCTGATGTTTTGCGGTCCGTTGAAATTGTGAACTGAGAATCTGTGATATCTTTCTTTTGGGTTGGGAGTGTCAAATAGTAAATGTTAGGTATTGCTTTAAATCTCCAGCCTGTTCATTGCAGCTCATGGAGTTCACATATTGAAGACTGATGCATATTTGAGGACACATTTGGAGCCTTTTGCAATGTAAAACTTCCAAGTGTTGGCATGAGATCTCCTGGAATTACAGCTCATCCCCAGAATGGAAAGATCAGTTCTCCTGGAGAAAAGGGTTGCTTTGGAGGGTGGGACTCTGTGGCATGGTACCCCGTTGAGTTCCCTGCCCTTCCTAAACTCTGCCCCCTGCCGACCTCCAGGAACTTCCCTACCCAGAGCTAGAAGCGTGTCCTGAAATAGGATGGGAGGGCGTTTCACTTGCCAGGGAGTTTAACGCCTTGGCAGTGAACGTGCGTAAAAGGAGTCACAGGTATGCATTATGTGTGTGTTTGTGTGTGAGAGCCAGTTTGGTGTCGTGGTTAAGTCCGCGGACTCTAATCTGGGAGAACCGGGTTTGATTCCCCACTCCTCCACTTGCAGCTGCTGGATGACCTGGGGCAAGTCATAGTTCTGCCAGAACTGTCCTTGAAAGGGCAGTTCTTGAGAGAGCTCTCTCAGCCCCACCTGCCTCATAAGGTGTGTGTTGTGAGGAGAGGAAGGGAAAGGAGTTTGCAAGCCGCTCTGAGACTCTGAAGGGCGGGGTATACATCCAATCTCTTCTCTTCTTCTTCTTTCTTTCTTTATGCTGTTTATAGGACAAAGTGTGAGTCCAGTCAGGCACCTTGAAGACCAACAAAGTTTTAGTCAAGGTGTGAGCTTTTTCGTGCACGCACACTTCTCCAGATACAGCCAAACCAGACATCCTCAACCATCACGTATAGGAAACCAAGAAGGGCAAGTTAGAGTCAAGATGCAGAAGTGACTGGGCGATGATAGCCGAGACGGATTAAGGCCTTGCTCAGCTTCCGAGATCTGATGAAATCAGACTGGCCTGGACCATCCAGGTCCAGGGGCTGTGGCTCAGCTGTGGATCATAATATTTTTTCTTCTTGTTCAGTCGCACAGTCGAGTCCGACTCTCCGCGACCCCATGGACCAGATGACGCCAGGCCTTCCAGTCTTCTGCCGTCCTCTGCAGTTGGCTCAATTTCATGTTCGTTGCATCTATGACACTGTCTAACCATCTCACCCTTTGTCGTCCCCGTCTTCTTTGACCTTCAATCTTTCCCAGCATCAGGGTCTTTTCCAGTGAGTGCTCCCTTCTCATTTGGTGGCCAAAGTATTTGAGCTTCAGTTTCATTATCTGGCCTTCCAGGGAACAGTCAGGGTTGATTTCTTTTAGGATTGACTGATTTGATCTTCTTGCAGTCCAAGGGACTCTCAAGAGTCTTCTCCAGCACCATAGTTCAAAAGAACCTATTCTTCGGAGCTCGGCCTTCCTTATATTCCAACTCTCGCAGCCATACATGACTACTGGGAATACCATTGCTTTGACCATGCAGACTTTTGTTGGCAGGGCGATGTCTCTACTTTTTATCAGGCTGTTTAGGTTCACCATCGCTTTCCTCCCAAGGAGCAGGCATCTTTTAATTTCATGGCTGCTGTCACAGTCTGCGGTGATCGGGGATCCCAGGAACGTGAAGTCTGTCACTACTTCCACGACTTCCCCTTCTATTTGCCAAGGAGTGATGGAGCCGGATGCCATGATCTTAGCTTTTATGATGTTGAGCTTCAAGCCCACTTTTGCGCTCTCCTCTTTTACCCTGAGCAAGAGGCTCTTTAGGTTTTCTTCACTTTCTGCCATCAGAGTGGTATCGTCTGCATATCTGAGGTTGTTGATCTTTTCCCCAGCCATCTTAATTCCCGCTTGTGATTCATCCAGGCCAGCATTTCGCATGATGTACTCTGCATATATATTAAATAAGCAAGGTGACAAAATACATCCTTGGCTGTCTAGGTTTGCCATCGTTTCTTCTTAAGGAACAGGCATCTTTTAATTTGCTCATATTTAAGAAGTTGCATTGCTGGGAGTGCTGTACTCAAATCTAGATTTTCACCTGTAGTCTGAAAGGCATTGGATGCTGCTGCTGCGTGAATTGCACAAGGTGAAGCCCTCTGTCCAAGCGCCCGTCCAGCAGAGGAGCTTTGGCGGCCCTTCGGAGCCGGAAAGGGGCAGTCACTCCCCTCCCTTTTCCCAGCCATTCATCAGCTCTTTTCTCCCCACTGCAGGCGATTCACAGGTACCGTGAGACGGAGAAATCGCACTGGAGCCAGGAGAGCCTGAAGATCTTGCAGAGGGTCCGGGACGTGGCGTTCCCTCCGCACGTGCCGCAGCTGGCCCAGGTTCACGTCCTGGATTTGGACAAAACGGGCTACATAAAGCCCCACGTGGACAGTGTCAAGGTAACCCAGCACACTAAGGCGAAACGCACCTTCTGTTTTCTTCTGCAGCGATGGGGGTTTTTTTGACGCTTGCAGCGTCCTGATTCTTGGCAGGCTTCCTTGGCCAGGTGTTCAAGTCTAAGCCGATGGAGTCTGAACTTGCTGAGATGGATGGGGGGAGAAAAAGATCTTGGGGTCGTCGTGGAGAGCACTGTGTCAGCCCAGTGGTGAAAAGGGGATTGTGTTAGGGATTATTAGGAAAGGGATTGAGAACAAAAAGGCCAATATTGGCCCCGGTCACACGGGCCGGATACCGGGAGGGAGGCGTGGCAAATTGCCCCGGCGCAGTTTGATCCGCGATTACACGATCAGACGCGCCGGCGGCACACCACGGGTCCTTCCCTCGGCGCCGGTGGGTAAACGAGGGTGGCAATCACACAACGATCCTGCAGCGTGGCAAAGAAGTGGCATGGCGCGATCACACCAGCAACGGCTAGGTGCCGCTGCCATGACAAACGGGGTCATTTTTTTTAAAGTCGAAACGGCACTTTCGCTTTCCCCTTTGTGCGCATGCGCCGTTGGGTGCTTGTGCGCATCTTGTGGAGACTTGGGGGGGGAACCTGTTTGCGAAGGGACATGGGCGGGCGCCGGATGCCACCACCGGAAACGCGATCAGACGCCAGCCCTTGCCCCGCGGTTTCTGTAAACTAGTACCTCGGAGGTACTAGTTTTTAACTCCGCATCTTCGGTGGGAAGCCTTGGGTTCGCCACGGAAGCTCTACGCTTCCCAGATGTTGCGGTGTGATCGCGCCCAGAAAATCCGCCTATCTTCTGTCTCTGTAGCGTGGCTAATGCTCCGTGTGACCGCAGCCATTATAATGTGCCTGTATAGATTCAGGACTCTTTTTGTAGATAAAGCCCAGCAGAAACTCATTAGCATAACAGGCCACACCCAACAGCAGAAACTCATTAGCATATTTGGCCACATCCATAACAGCACAGCTCATTGGCATATTAGGCCACACCCCCATGTTACCAGACGTGTGCTCATCCAGCCACACCTACCTTTTGCTGCTTATTCTGCTTACCTTGTTTGTTGTCCAAACCCAGGGCCTTTTTTGTAGCAGGAACTCCTTTGCATGTTAGGCCACACACCCCTAATGGAGCCAATCCTAATGAGTTTCTGCTGTTGGGTGTGGCCTATTATGCTAATGAGTTCCTGCTGGGCGTGGCCAACTTGGGAGCCAGCCGGAACTCCGTTTCTGCCCAAAAATAGCCCTGTATAGATCTATGGTGTGGCCTCATTTGGTCTACTGTGTACAGTTCTGGTCCCCATATCTCAAGAAAGGACATCACAGAGCTGGGGAAAGTACCGAGGAGGGCGACCAAGAGGATGAGGGGGGTTGGAGCAACTTCCCTAGGAGGAAAGGCGGAATTGTCTCTGGGACTTTTCCTTTTAGAAAAGAGACC
>NW_015172190.1:20067-30037 GCF_001447785.1 Gekko japonicus | reverse complement strand
TTCTCTCAGAGCTGTTCTCTCACAAGCAGTCCTCGAAAGAACTCTCTCAGCCCCACCCGCCACACAGGGTGTCTGTCATGGGAAGGGGATTGTAAGGAAGGAGAGGACCAGGTTGGTGTCGTGCTAAGAAGCACAGACTCTAATCTGGGAGAACCGGGTTTGATTCCCCACGCCTCCACGTGCAGCTGCTGGTGTGACCTGGGGTCAGTCACAAGCTCTCTCAGAACTGTTCTCTCAAGGGCAGTCCTCAAGAGAGCTCTCTCAGCCCCGCCGACCTCACGGGGTGTCTGTTGTGGGGAGAGGAGGGAAGGCGATTGTCAGGGGTCATTTCGTAGAAAAAGAGGTGCAGGAGCTCATTAGCATAGCTCATTAGCATAACTTATTTGCATATGCCACGCCCCCTGACATCACCGGAAGTGTGTCAGAAGGCAACACCCACCGCTCAGGCTCCACTGGACCGTTTTGGATTGCTAGCTATTGGGGGGGGGGTGCTCTGCAACTTACCTGGCTGCTTCTTGCTCTGACTGAGGGCTGCTGGGAGGAGGGGGTGGGGCTTGTTGCATGTGCCCGCCCCCTGGGCTCTTTACTGCCGGAGCTCTGCTCCTGTGCGCTCCTGCAGGAAATGACCCCTGGCGATTGTAAGGAAAGGGAGGGCCAGGTCTTCTCTTCCTCCTCCTCTCCATGCTTGGGATTCAGAGAGGCTTTTAAAACTTCATTCTCCTCCCATTCCCTCACAACAACCACCCTGTGAGGTAGCCTAGGCGGTGACAGGTCCAAGGTCATCCAGCAAGCTTCCATGCTAAATGGGATTTGAACCTGGGTCCCCCAGGGCCCTCTTCCACCCCCCTGGCTCTCCCCACAAGGCAAGCAGGTCTTGGCAACGCGGTGGCCGCCTCTTGTCCCCAGCATCTGTTCAGTAGACCGCCACTAAAGATGCACTTTGCAGTCCTAACTCACAGGTGGGCCTTAGCTACAGTGGGGCATTTCAGGGTTATGCCCCCTTAATTAAAAGCCATGCCCCCCCCACACAAAAGCCATGCTAGAAAGCATTTAAAAATATGTTTGTCGAAGGCATTTAAAAATATTTATTGCATTATTAATTAACTACGTGAGCAACCCAAAACACTGATAAATTAAAACCATCCAATCAGTTTCTCAAATGCACCAATTAACATACAGGCTTCGGCTCTGAGCCAGGTTGCATTTCCAGGTCAGGTCTCTGGCAGAA
Source organism: Gekko japonicus (assembly GCF_001447785.1). NCBI lineage: Eukaryota > Metazoa > Chordata > Lepidosauria > Squamata > Gekkonidae > Gekko > Gekko japonicus. Next base: position 28,809 of record NW_015172190.1, on the reverse strand, counting down.
TCATAGCAAATATGTGAACCCTGTAATGACTGAACTGTAAGGTAAAGGTTTCCCTTGCTTGAAAGCCAGTCGAATCCGAGTCTAGGGGGCGGTGCTCATCTCCGTTTCCAAGCCAAAGAGCCAGCGCTGTCCGAAGACTTCTCTGTGGTCATGTGACCGGCATGAGTAAACGCCGAGGCGCACAGAACGCTGTTCCCTTCCCGCCAAAGCGGTACCTATTTATCTACTTGCAATTTCTTGCTTTCGAACTGCTAGGTTGGCAGGAGCTGGGACCAGAGACGGGAGCTCACTCAGTCACGCGGCACTCGGGTGCCGAACTGCCGAACGACAGACCTTCCGGTCTGCAGTCCAGCGTCTTAACCTCTTAGCCACCGTGGTCCCTGACTGAAATTTAGATCTCGCCATATCCCAACAAAAAGGACCAGGCGGTAGATGATGTGAGAGACCCCTGCCCGAAACCCTGGAGAGCCGCTGCCAAACTGTTGGAGCCAGTTTGGTGTAGTGGTTAAGTGCGTGGACTCTAATCTGGGAGAACCGGGTTTGATTCCACATTCCTCCACATGCAGCTGCTGGATGACCTTGGGCAAGCCATAGTTCTGACAAGAGCTGTTCTCTCAAGGGCAGTTCTTGGGAGAGCTTTCTCAGCCCCACCTACCTCACAGGGTGTCTGTTGTGGGGAGGGGAAGGGAAAGGCGTTTGTAAGCCACTCTGAGACTCCAAGTGAAGGGCGGGGTATAAATCCAATCTCTTCTTCTTCAGTCTGAGGACCCAGTACTGACCTCGATGGATTGATAGTCTTATTCATGTCAGACTCTTGAACAAACTTGCTCCCAACAACACTCTCTTGGCAATGATTTGTTTATTGAGAGATGAGAATGTGTCAAGCTAAGACGTTCCGTGTCGGAACTGACCCTCTTGGCGCCAGTACTGGTATTATACAGAATTCAAACAGTCCCCCTGCTCATCAGTCCAATCACACAGATCCTCCCCCAACACCTGCAAGCTTAGTATCTAGCAGTGTCTACCATCCAAGGTCAAGCACGCGTACTTCCCAGAGAAGGGAGGCCCCCGCTTAATGCCGCTGCAAGCTCGCACGCTTTTTGCGGAGCAGCTTTCACATCCACACACTCACACGCTCTTAGCCTCCCTGCCCCCCAACCAGAATGACAGAAGGCAAATAGGCACACAGAACCCGAGACCAAAAGAACAGCAATAATCATGGCAAACAAGAACCGAGTTTGATATTTCAGTATCAGGCCAGCTTCATGTGGGTGTCTTGTGTGATTTCTTCTTGGGACGAAGGGGACCGGCTCGCTATGAATTCACCCACGAGATCCTGAGAGACGAGGAGTCCTTTTTCGACGGCCAGAAGATCCCCCGAGAACGAAGGATCGCCATCATCTGCCGGAACCTGCCTCTGCCGTCATCGTAGGATAGGGAACTGAAGAAACCGACGGTTCTCCCCAGCGGGAATGTCGGGTGCTTACCTGAACGGAGTGGACCTGAAATGGCTACCTGCGCTGTGCATCGGAGTGGAAGTCTGCCCTGCGGTTCATGGAAGGTGTTCAGGATCGAAGGAGGGGTTCTGGATCCGTCTCGCTCTTCATAAGTGACCTGCAGGGGCAGGGGCGTGGGGGAGGAACCCGGCCCAGAGTCGGGGGAAGTAGACCTGACTGCACTTGGCCGAATACTGTCAATCTCAGGAAATAAAACCTTTTTCTTCTTTTGCGGATGTGTCTTGCAATGGCCAGGGATAAAATGTGTGCGTGCCAAAGCATGGGGGAGCCTGTATTGCTGGAGACGGTTAGCTTGGCACAGGCCTTACACCAGGGGTCCCCAACAGGGTGCCCACGGGCTCTGTGGCACATGCTGACACCTTGTGAGACCCAGTTTGGTGTAGTGGTTGGAGCACGGATTCTAATCTGGGAGAAACAAGTTTGATCCCCCACTCCTTCACATGCAGCTGCTGGTGTGACCTTGGGTCAGTCACAAGGTCTCTCGGAGCTGTTCTCTCAAGGGCAGTCCTGGAAAGAGCTCTCTCAGCCCCGCCTACCTCACAGGGTGTCTGTTGTGGGGAGGGGAAGGGAAAGGAGATTGTAAGCCGCTCTGAGACTCCTTTGGGTAGTGAAGAGCGGGGTATAGATCCAATCTCCTCTTCCTCCCCCTCTTCTTCCTTGGTGCCAGCCAAATGTTTATAGAAAATGGTTGGGGCCGGGTGAGGCTTTTGCCTTGCAAGGCGTCTGATTGGCCATTGGAGATTTTATTGGCTTGTGCAGTTTTTAAAAAAGGTTGCATTGGCGGCAGCTGCCAGTGTTCCCTCTAAGCCGTGGAGTCTTGTGAGCAAAAATTCTACTTTGTGAGCTACTGGCATTAAAGTTGTGAGCGAGTGATTGGGCTGCTGCATAAATTAGTTTGCTCTGGAGCCATCCTTCCTGAGCTAAGACAAAAATGTGTGAGCTGGAGGCTAAAAAACTGTGAGCTAGCTCACACTAACTCAGCTTAGAGGGAACACTGGCTGCCACCACAGCACAAGGATCTTCACTGTGTGACTGAGGGGAAGCTGTGGTGGCCATTTTGTGGCCGGCTCTGCGTCCTGCGGCGGCCATTTTGTGGCCGGCTCTGCCTCCTGCGGTGGCCATTTTGTGGCCGGCTCTGCCTCCTGCGGCGGCCATTTTGTGGCTGGCTCTGCCTCCTGCGGTGGCCATTTTGTGGCCGTGCCTATAGTGCTATAGTGCTTCCCACAGACAGGGAAACCCTGCCCTTCACACTCCATCACTCTGGCTGTGTCCAGTAGAGGAGCATCGTAGTGTCTAACTTAAGGGGGAAATCGCAGAGCTGCCGTTTGTGGCTCACCAGTGCGAACAGGGTCAGAACGAGGTGCACCTCTGAATGGACAAGTAATTTTTAGAAAATGTGGGGTCGTTTCTTCCAATCCAGTGCCCAGAGCTCTTAATTTTTGGCACTTTCACATGCCTGGGGCTACAGAACGAGTTCTTGGCATCCTGTGTTACGCTGCCGTCCCTCAAAAATTAAGAAGAGGCGATTGGATTTATACCCCGCCATTCACTCAGAGGTCTCAGAGCGGCTCACAATCTCCTTTCCCTTCCCCTCCCCACCACAGACACCCTGGGAGGTGGGCGAGGCTGAGAGACCTCTTTGGAGAACTGCTCCTGAGAGAACAGCTCTGAGAGAACTTGTGACTGACCTAAGGTCACGCCAGCAGCTGCATGTGGAGGAGTGGGGAATCGAACCCGGTTCTCCCAGATTAGAGTCTGCACTCCTCACCACTGCACCAAACTGCCTCTCAAATGGGCCTTGCAAAGGGAGTTTCATGCACTTCCGAACTCCCGTTCGCATTTGCATTCAGTGAAAACAACGGGCGGTGATCAAGGGGATACAGTTTTGCCCAAAGAGGGCATTTGGCTCTTTGAGGGGGAATACGCAAAGGGGAAAAATAGTAAAGGACACAGGAGCAGCTGTGCTGGATCAGGCCGCTCCTCCTCTAGTCCAGCTTCCTGTTTCGTACAGTGGCTGATCGGCTGTGTTTCCCCCCCCACCCCCCAAAAAAATCCCCATTTCTAATTTGCAGGAAATGTCTCTTGAGAAGAGAGAGACAGGACTGGAAGATGGAAGATGTGCTCTTGGTTGTGGGGAGAGCACCGTGGAGGTAGAGGAGCTAGGTAATGCGCACGCACACCTTGAATAGGTTGAGGTGGGGAAGAATTTGAGGGGCATGCCGGATGGGGGGGGGAAAGGAAGCCCGTCTGCAGTCTGTGCCAGAGAACCGACTTTTTGCCTTCGTTTCAGAGGGAAGCCATGTGGGTCAACAGTAGGAGAGCCAGTTTGATGTAGTGGTTCAGTGTGCGGACTCTAATCTGGGAGAACCGGGTTTGATTCCCCACGCCTCCGCTTGCAGCTGCTGGATGACCTTGGGCAAGCCGTAGTTCTGTCAGAGCTGTTCTTGAAAAAGAGCCGTTTCTGTCAGATCTCTCTCCGCCCCACTTACCTCACAGGGGGTGTCTGTTGTGGGGAGGGGAAGGGAAAGGAGTTTGTAAGCTGCTTTGAGGCTCCCTTGGGTTGTGAAGGGCGGGGTATAAATCCAATCTCTTCTTCTTCTTCTAGATTCGAATTCAGTTGTTTCTCATAGACCAGCTACATCCATCCATCAAGTGATCTATCCGATGAAGGGACTGTTCAGTTTATTGTTATGGTCCTTGGACCAGTCGTACAAAAAAAAGAAGCACAAGTTTTACAATATCCCAAAATTTCAAAATACATAAAAAAAAAACATGAAAGGCAGATTAAAATTTAATCTAATGTGCTCCTGGGCTGGAATCTAGTTTTTACTTTTGAACTGGTTGCTCTGTCTGCTCGTCTTTCTCCTTCCGTCTTTTCCTTTTTTCACTCTCTCTCTCCTGCTCTCTGCTCTTTTCCCCTTTAAAAAATGAAGCACTCTAAGCGATTCCCCATGTTGCCTTCCAAGCGGAGCTCTGAATTGCACCCGTAAATTGCTAATAGATGCTTTGAGTGTTGAGATGTTTGGAACATCTCCTTTCCCTTAGAATTTTAAGTTTGTGGACCAGGCTTTAATTCCACCCCCTGCCCCCCCCAAAAAAAAAACTTTGCACGGTGCCTAGTATGACTTAAAGGTAAAGGTTCCCTTGCTCGAAAGCCAGTCGAGTCCGACTCTAGGGTTGCGGTGCTCATCTCCGTTTTAAAGCTGAAGAGCCAGCGCTGTCCGAAGACGTTTCCGTGGTCATGTGGCCGGCATGACTAAACACCAAGGCGCACGGAATGCTGTTCCCTTCCCACCGAAGTGGTACCTATTTATCTACTTGCAATTTCTTGCTTTCGAACTGCTAGGTTGGCAGGAGCTGGAACTAGAGACGGGAGCTCACTCCGTCATGCGACACACTTGGGTCTCGAACTGCTGAATTACCGACCTTCCACAGCCTGCAGTTCAGCATCTTAACCACTTGAGCCACCGCAGCGTATGACTTAGGTACGCAGTAATTATTTATTTTCTTTTATCTGGCATTGAGACAAGAAAGAGAAGTTGTAGAGGAAGGTGTGAGACGCTACTCTTTTCCTCTCTAAAAAAAGCACTCTAAACGATTCCCCGTGTTGCCTTCCAAGCAGAGCTGTGGATTGCACCCGTCATTTGCTAATAGAGGCTTTGAGTGTTGAGATGTTTGGAACATCTCTTTTCCCTTAGAATTTTAAGTTTGCGGATAGGTTTGCATTCCACCCCCTCCCCCCCAAAAAAAACACCCCACTTTGCACAGTGCCTAGTATGACTTAGGTACGTAATAATTATTTATTTATTGTCTAGCATTGAAACAAGAATGAGAAGTTGTACAGCAAGACTTGAGGTTCCATTAAAGCAGGTCCTCCAAACCTTATCCGGGTCACAGTGCAGCTGTGTATGTACCAAGAGGAGGGATGGTGTCTTTGCCACTGTGAGGTTAGCTAGGGTTCTCCTCCCAATGATTGACGGTCAACCCCAGGGCTGGAAATTGTGGGAGATTCTGCATTGGCCTTTCCCTCCGCTGCTTTAGCAAACCCACCTTGGAGCAGAAATTCCCCTCTGCATTGCATGCCGCTTTTGCTGTCTTTGATCGTCGGGTTTTATGGTACCCTCTACACTGCATGCCGCTTTCGCTGTCTTTGATCATCAGGTTTTATGGTACCCTCTACACTGCATGCCACTTTCTCTGTCTTTGATCATCAGGTTTTATGGTAAACTCTACACTGCATGCTGCTTTCGCTGTCTTTGATCATCGGGTTTTATGGTACCCTCTACATTGCATGCCCCTTTCGCTTTCTTTGATCATTGGGTTTTATGGTACCCTCTACATTGCATGCCCCTTTCGCTTTCTCTGATCATCGGGTTTTATGGTACCCTCTACATTGCATGCCCCTTTCGCTTTCTCTGATCATCGGGTTCTATGGTACCCTCTGCATTGCACGTCACTTTCGCTTTCTGTGATGGTTGAGTTCTATGGCGCCTTCTGCATAGATTTACGGCCCTTCGGGGGTGACTTTGCGGTCAGTACGGGCGTTGCCCGGGGTATCTGAATGTGGTTTTGAGCGGCACCTTTCCCTCAGTGTTGAGAAAATGTGGAGCGGACGCCAGATGCAGAACCAGCCTGTGTCTCTTTGGTTCATCTTTCTATTTTCTCAGCCGCCAGTGGGTACATACCAGTCATCCTTTCTTAATGCGAGTCTCCCCGGCCCTCTTAGCCAGAGAAATAAGCAAATAAATAAAGGGGGGGGGGATGTAAATACCTCCCCATTTTCAGGGGAAGAAATAAATAAGTTGCATAAATGCATAAATATCTCAGCTTGTTGAATGAGCCCCCCCACCCCACCCGGGGCTGGCACCCCCTCCCAACAGGATCCCATCAAACAAGGGGCATCCGGCCGTCCGGAGTTGCTCAGGGAGCGACTTGCAGGGATCAGGGATGCCATTTGGCTCTCCCCAGCATGGGGCTCTTTCTGGGGAGATCGTGGTGGGGATATGGAGGTGGCCCTTGACCACCCCGGGTGAGGCCTCCTTTGCGAAAGCTGGTTAACTCAGAGCCGAGGGTCAAAACGGACAAAACTAAGTGGGAAGAGAGAGTGTAAATCTACGGACGAAAAGGCGGAAGTGGTTAAGTGCGCGGGTTCTAATCTGGGAGAACCGGGTTTGATTTCCCCACGCCTCCACTTGCACCTGGCTGGATGACCTTGGGCAAGCCACAGTTCCGTCAGAGCTGTTCTCTCAAGAGCAGTCCTCGAAAGAGCTCTCTCAGCCCCACCGACCTCACAGGGTGTCTGTTGTGGGGAGGGGAAGGGAAAGGAGTTTGTCAGCCGCTCTGAAAGGGCGGGGTATAAATCCAATCTCCTCCTCCTCCTCTTCTCTTAAGACAAGTGATGATACTCACAGGAATCTATTAAATACATTGAATATGTAAACACAGCACTTCAAAAGAATGTAATGCACATCATACAGTCACACAAACCGTAGAATGATGATTCTTAAAGTAATACAATCCAAAATAGTCCACAAGCACACGCCCTCCTAGGGGCAATAACAGTCCATCGAGAAACTATTGTCTAGTATACCCCGATGGTATTGTACGTAATATTAAGACCGTTTTGAAGACAATCCTTCGTCAAAGGCTCTGTGAGTCAGGGTAGGTACAACGGCCATGCACAAATCAAAATGCTCTTTCGTATTGAGTGGAGTCCAAGGCCTTTTGGCAAATTCACAACCCACTGGTATCAACTCTAGCAGGCGAAAAGATTTTCCTCGTATTTTCTCGATGGACTGTTTTTGCCCCTAGGAGGCCTTGTGCTTGTGGACTACTTTGGATCGTATCCCTTTAAGCATCATCACTCTGCAGCTTGTGTGACTTTATGGTGTGCATTACATTCTTTTGAAGTGTTGTATGTGTTTACATACTCAATATACCTGATATATTCTTATGAGTGTCATTACCAATGTTCCTTCTAAGCTTGTAGAGTCTTATGAGCAAAAATTCTACTTTCTGAGCTACTGGCATTAAAATTGTGAGTGAGTGATTTGGCCGCTGCATAAATCAGTTTGCTCTGGAGGCGTCCTTCCTGACCAAAGACAGGAATGTGCGAGCCGGAGGCTAAAATGAGAGCTAGCTCACACTAACTCAGCTTAGAGGGAAATACTGCACAAATTAGCTTGCTCTGGGACTAGAGATGTGAAGGCCCGGAAAAAAACCAGAAAAATTTGGGGGGGAAATGGGTTTTTTTCCGTTTTTTTCCTGAAGCCTTTTTGTTTTTTTCCGAAAAATTGAAAAAGGAAAGAAAGAAAAAAAACTGATTATGGAACGTTTTATTTTAACATGATGAATAAAATATTTTAAGACAAGGTATTCAAATATTTTCCAAATCATTTCTAATATATATATATATGGTATCAGATTGATCTAATTTCTGTGCACTGAGGACAAGCAAGTCCTAGGTTACAAACTGAACTCTCCAATGCAAGAACAAGATGCATTTTTTCCTTTAGGAGGTGCGATTGTCAGAAGGAAATAAAAAAGGTTTCAGTTTTGTTTTTGCATGTGGGTGGGTATTCTGTTTGTAATAACTGTTTGGATACACTGTATTTTTAATATGCTAGTTGTGATAATTTCATGCCAAGTAAAAATGTCCATAGTCATATTTTATGTTCCTAAAGTAACAGAATGACTTTCAATCTAGAAAAGACAAAAGAAGTGCTCATGTAGCATTTTTTTCAATTTTCCCGAAAATTTCCATTTTTTTCCGAGCTTCAAAATTTCCAGAAATTTTACATCTCTATCTGGGGCCCTCCTCCCTGAGCGAAGACAAGAATGTGCGAGCCGGAGGCTAAAAAACTTTTGAGCTAGCTCACACTAACTCAACTTAGAGGGAACACTGATCATTACTTGTCTTAAAAGCTTTTTGGGAGCGTTTCCACCTTTTCAAGGGGGGTCAAAATGGGGCAAGGTCCAAATGGTTTGGTCTACAGGGAGGGTGGTGACCCTCCTCAGCTGCTGCCCGGACAAGTCCCTGGCAGAGTTCCCTCTAAGCTGAGTTAGTGTGAGCCAGCTCACAGTTTCTTAGCCTCCGGCTCACACATTTTTGTCTCAGCCCAGGAAGGACAGCTCCAGAGAGCAAGCTAATTTATGCAGCAGCCAAATCGCTCGCTCACAACTTTCATGACAGGAGCTCACAAAGTAGAATTTTTGCTCACAAGAC
>NW_015172190.1:1800-19969 GCF_001447785.1 Gekko japonicus | reverse complement strand
AGCCCAGGAAGGAGGGCTCCAGAGCAAACTAATTTGTGCAGCGGCCAAATGGCTCGCTCACAACTTGAATGCCAGGAGCTCACAAAGTAGAATTTTTGCTCACAAGACTCCACAGCTTAGAGGGACTATTGCATTCCCTCTAAGCTGCGTTAGTGTGAGCCGGCTCACAGTTTTTTAGCCTCGGGCTCACACATTTTTGTCTTAGCCCAGGAAGGAGGGCTCCAGAGCAAACTAATCTATGCAGCGGCCAAATCGCTCGCTCACAACTTGAATGCCAGGAGCTCACAAAGTAGGATTTTTGCTCACGAGACCCCGCAGCTTAGCGGGCGCATGGGTCCCCTAGTGTCCATTTCCCCACCGCCCACCCCAGTCCCTCAGCCCATGCAGCTGCAGGAAGACGCCGAGAGCTGCTCCACCTCGTGCCACTGGTGGCTGTCGTCCAGAAAGGCCACATCCTCGTAGCGGGAGGGCCGGCAGCAGGGCTCCCCCACGGCCGGGATCTCGCTGTCCCGCAGCAGCAGGGCGAGCGTCATGTCGTGGTTGGTGCGGGCTTTGCGGCAGGTGCCGCCGCAGTACTTGAAGAGGATGGTCTCCTCGGAGTCGTAGCCCAAGCCCAGGTCCTTGACGCGAATCAGCAGGCTCCGGAGATGGCACCCCTGCTCCGCGACCAGGTCCCACGTGTGCCGCCTTGGGTCCGGGGGGCCGTGGAGCCCTTCTCTGGTCCACGATGCTTCTTCGGGGGGCTGGGTTTCTGCAAGGGAGCAGCAGGAAGAACAGCATGGGAAAGCAGCACTTTGCCGTGGGGGGTGTGCTAGACCGGGTCCCCCAACGTGGTGCCCATATCACCCACCAACAGTTTTCTTGGTGCCCATCAAGTGTTTTTAGAAAGGTGTGGGGCTATTGGAGATTTAGAAAGTCTTCTGAGGGGCTCTTGGCGATTTGATGGACTGCAGATTTTTAAAAATGTTGTCTGGGTAGAAGATGGTGCCCTTGGGAGAACTTGTAACTGACCCAAGGTAACACCAGCAGCTGCATGCGGAGGAGTGGGGAATCAAACCCGGTATTCCCAGTTTAGAGTCCGCGCTCCTAACCACTACACCAGAGTAGCTCTCTGCAGATTGGGCCACCACGTATTAGAGTATAAGATGTCCTTGGTCTAGTTGTGAACGACCAAAGTGCCTGACGGTCGTTTCTTCCACTTACCAAATTAAAAATACTCAGAAGTGAGTTGGTGACATCGCGCTCAGAGAACCAAAGCGTTGTCCCCTTAAGTGTCGTCGCCAGTTCGGTGTAGTGGTTAAGTGCGGGGACTCTATTCTGGGGGAACCGGGTTTGATTCCCCACTCCTCCACTTGCAGCTGCTGGATGACCTTGGGCAAGCCATAGTTCTGTCAGAGCTGTCCTTGAACAGGCAGTTCTCTCAGAGCTCTCTCAGCCCCACCTACCTCACGGTGTGTGTTGTGGGGAGGGGAAGGGAGAGGAGTTTGTAAGCTGCACTGAGACTTCGAGTGAAGGGTGGGGTATCTCCAATCTCTTCTTCATCTTCTTAACTCTGACCTCGCTACAGTTCCTCATTGCAAAGAACGGCTGGTGTCCCAAAGGCATGAAAGATGTTAATTCACACACAGACACACACACACCCAAACTCACAAGACTTCCGCTCTTTCCACATTACAATGCTATATCGATTGCATACACATTCAGTCATCACATATTCCTCAAAAGAAACCTGGGAATTCCATTCTGCTAAAGGCGCTGAGAGGGTCCTTTAAATCTTGCAGGAGGAGAGGGAGAGGGATGTACGTCACCCCTCACTTCTTCTCAAAAGCATTTGAAGCAGGGGTCATTTCCTGCGGGAGCGCACAGGAGCGGCGCTCTGGCAGTAAGGAGCCCAGTGGGCGGGCACATGCAACAAGCCCCACCCCCTGCTCCCAGCAGCCCTCAGTCGGGCCACGAAGAGCAAGAAGCAGCCAGGTAAGCTGCAGAGCTCCCTCCGGCCCTCCGGTCCAAAACAGTCCAGTGGCACCTTTAAGACCAAGTTTTATTCAGGCACAAGCTCTCCCTCCTCTGCAAGGACAGATCTGCATGTCCCCACCCCCAATAGCTAGCAATCCAAAACAGTCCTGTGGAGCCTGAGCGGTGGGTGTTGCCTTCTGACACACTTCTGGTGATGTCAGGGGGCATGGCATATGCAAATGAGTTATGCTAATTATGCTAATGAGCTCATGCACCTCTTTTTCTACGGAATGACCCCTGATTTAAAGGATCCCTTTAAATGCTTTTGCAAAGAGGGGGGGGCCTTCAAGAAGCGGGGGGCCTTTCAAGAAGAGGGCTGGCGCTTTAAGGAAGGAGTTGGAGACCCCAATAGCCTTACCGTAGCTACGGGCCAGTACCCAGTCCCTTTTCTACCCATCCCTTGCAGAATGACAGTTTCCAAGCAATGCTTCTGAGAGCCAGCTTGGTGTCGTGGTTAAGTGCGCGGACTCTAATCTGGGAGAACCGGAAGAGTTTTTGGCTAAATATTAGGTAGAACGTCCTGACAGAGCGGATCCTCAGTGGAACAGGCTTCCTCAGGAGGTGGTGGGCTCTCCTTCCTTGGAGGTTTTCAAACAGAGGCTGGATGGCCACCTGACAGCAATGCTGATTCTGTGAACTTGGGCAGTTCATGAGAGGGAGGGCAGGGAGGGTTGCCTCAGTGCTTCGTTCTCGTGGGCCTTTCTTGCACACCCAGGGAAATGCCCATCACCACTTTGGGGTCAGGAAGCAATTTTTCTCCAGGCCGGTTTGGCCAAGGATCCTGGAAGTATTTTGTCATCTTCTGAGCTTGGAACAGTGGTCACTGTGGGTGTGGAGGGGGAGGTATTTGTGAATTTCCTCCTTGTGCAGGGGGTTGGACTAGATGACCCTGGAGGTCCCTTCCAACTCTATGGGTGCGGTCAGACGACCTGCCAGGAGCGGTTTAAACTGTTCCAGTTCCAAGTGGATTAATTTGATCCGGGGGAAACACGGTCACATTCACTTCCCTCACGGCGCAACACATCGCTCCCAGGCGTCTACACTAGGCGCGCAGCAGTGCGCATCGGTGGGTTTTTTAAATTATTATTATTATTTTACATTTTGCACATGTGCATAGGTGGCCATCCATAGAATTGAGATCTTTGCGCAGGCGGAGAACACCCTATCCTGACCTACCTCACAGGGTGTCTGTTGTGGGGAGGGGAAGGAGATTGTAAGCTGCTCTAAGTCTTTTTTGGTAGTGAAGGGTGGGGAATAAATCCAATCTCTTCTTCTTCTTCTTTCTATTTATTTATTTATTTATTAGATTTGTATCCCACCTTCCCCGAAGGCTCAGGGCGGCTAACAAGGGCAAAATGCCAAATTGTAACAATAAAAGCAGTATAAAATACAATAATACAAGTATTTCGGTTAATTAAAATGAGTAAAAATAAGTTTTCGGTGCTCCGTTACTTAGCTTCCGAGATCTGGCGAAATCGGGTTTCCCGGGGCTATCCAGGTCGGGGCTTGTTTCCAAGGTTTTCTGATATCAGGGCAAGCATGCGGTGTAGAGAGACTGGCTCCTGAGAGGGAAAGCCCAGGGTGGTAAAGAACGTCAGAAGGGCCCTGCTGCATCAGACCAAAGGCCCATCTAGAGGGGTCTTCGCTCTGCCTGTCAGCTCCTAACTGCCCTGCCACCCGCCACCCGTTTCAGGTCTCCCGTGATCCATATTCCCCCTTGCCGGTCCTGAGGTCTCTTCTGCCCATCCTTGCCGTAGCCAAAATCTTCTGCTTCCCTCTGGCGCTGCCTCCAGATTGCTTGCCTCTTCCCCTACACGCCGCCCGTTTAGTCTCAACCCCTACAAGATGTCCGTTTAGCCTCGGCCAGGGCCTTCTCTGCCCTGGCCCCCACCTGGTGGAGCACGCTCCCCATCGAGGTCAGGGCCCTGTGGGACCTTACTCAGTTCCGCAGGGCCTGCAGGCAACGCTCCCTCTAAGCTGTGGAGTCTTGTGAGCAAAAATTCTACTTTTGTGAGCTCCTGTCATTAAAGTTGTGAGCGAGCGATTTGGCTGCTGCATAAATTAGTTTGCTCTGGAGCCCTCCTTCCTGAGAGAAGGCAGAAATGTCTGAGCCGGAGGCTAAAAAAACTGTGAGCTGGCTCACACTAACTCAGCTTAGAGGGAACACTGACTGCAAGACGGAGCTCTTCCACCAGACTTTTGGTTGAGGCAGTGGGCGTCCACATACGGCCTCCCCGAGGTTGCTGTCTCCTGCCTACTGGCCACCCACCTGCCAGCAACCGGCCATAACAATCAGTATTAATGGGTCAGAATTTGCACCGGCACCTACAACTACTGATTTTAAATGTTTATAATGTAATGTTTTAATCGTGTTTTAAACCTTACTAGAAATAAGGCCCGTTGTGGAAATAAATACAACGGGATCTAGAAAGAGGCTCTGGGAGAGTGCTCTGGCTTTGGGCAAACAGTGTCAGTCTGCTTTTAAAACATGAATCTGGGACCTGCACACCACCAGAATACAGCAGATTCCATATGCAACTGACATTCCAACTGCCTTGCGGGGGGGGGGGGGGTTTGAGGTGTGGAATGGAGGGAAGTCCAATCAGCTTCCATATGCAAAAGACCAGGTTGTCGCAGCAGTTGTGGTGTGGGCGGGACCCGGGCTTTGCCTTCTGATTGGTGGCGATATATGCTGAGGAGCAGTGCCATCAGCCATACACTAAGGGAGTGCATTTTAGAATTAGAACTTTGGCACCCACTATTCAATTATATATAAGGAGAGATTGTATTATTTGAGATGATGTGACCTGCCCTGAGCCCGCTCACGAGATGGGCGGGATACAAATACGAAAAACATAAAAATTTTAAAAATGCCCCCTCCCCCCTGTAGCTGTCTCCCTGCTCAGCCCAAGAGTCCCCATGATAGCTCCGTCTCCCACCTTGGGTCTGAGCGATATCTGACCCTTTACCGAGTCGTCCCTCTTTATCCTAAGTTGAGAAGACGGTGTGCCCAGTTTCCCCCTTCCCACTCGTGCCCGACAAAGGGAACTTTGACTCTCGGAAGTTGATACCCCGAAATTTCTGTTGGTCTGCAAGGTGCTACCGAGCTCGAATTTAATTTCCAATATGTGGCTGATAAAGCAGATCATCAGAGTGGAAGACTGCAGTACATTTGGGGGAAGTGGACACGTGTAGATGCCTTGTGCTGAGTCAGATACTTCGTCTATCAAAATTGCCTGCTCTGACTGGGAGCTGCTCTCCAGGGTCTCAGACTGGAGGTCTTGCACATCGCCTCCTACCTGATCCTTCTAACTGGAGATTCTGGGGATTGGAACCACTGTCTTCATTGTTATCTTGCCACCCATCCGTGGTGCCAAGGGCATCATTCATTATCCCCCCTTCCCATTTAATTCTCACAATAACCTTATGCGGGGGCTTAGCCTGTGTGAGAGGGAAGACTCAAGATTATCCAGTGATCCCCATCCAAGATTGTGGCCTAGATCTTTCCCATCAGTCACCTTCTGGTCGCCCATCAAGATCTTCCCCTGCTCTTGCTGATGCCATGTACGAAAAAGACAAGTTGCCCCTTCTGGCAGTTCTTGGAGCAAGTTTCTATTGGGTGTTGTAAATAAGAAGTGGGAGACTGACCAGTTATGAAGGTGCACAGAGAGTTTATATAGTTATAAAGGTGAATATATACAGAGATATTTACAGGCTATCGTACAGCATGTCGTGCCTTAGTCTATGAGAACTACGTTCCCCCTCAGTTTACTAAGCTGATAGCTATTATGCTAAACCCCAGCCAATCTCTAACAAGGTGATGCAATCACTAACTCTAACAAGCCCAGAAAGAGTAACACCTGCTAGAAAACACCTGGCTGTAATGACATGATTACTAGCATGACAGCTAGGTCTGTCGAATAGATCAAACTGATCTATAGTAACTGCTTGCTACCTCTATCACTCTAACATATATCTCAATAGTTTCATCACATATTTTTGGAACTCTGTCTGGGCCCCACTTGAAGATAGCCACACAGTTCTGGATGTTCACCTCAACAAGGGTCTTGTGCAAGGGATGCTGGGATCACTAGTGGCTTATTGAACAATCTCGTTGTAGTATGCTCTGGCCTGGATGGCCCAGGCTAGCCCGATCTCGGAAGATCTCAGAAGCTAAGCAAGGTCGGCTCAGGTTAGTCCTTGGATGGGAGACGACCAAGGAAGTCCAGGGTTGCTACGCAGAGGCAGGCAAGGGCAAACCCACCTCTGTCTCTTGCCCTGACCTGGACGGCCCAAGCTAGCCTGATCTCGTCTGATCTTGGGAGCTAAGCAGGGTCAACTCTGGGTCAACAGGGTCAACAGCCTTTGGATGGGAGACCATCAAGGAAGTCCAGGGTTGCTAGGCAGAGGCAGGCCATGGCAAATGACTTCTGAACGTCTCTTGCCTTGAAAACCCTACGGGGTCACCATAAGTCAGCTGAAACTTTACGGTATTTTCCACCACCCTTGTATCTTCTGTTTAGTAGGCCCTGGGGTGCACCTCTCAGATCGCAGGTTGTTTCGTTGTGCCCTCAAACTGTTGCTGCCCAAACAACGTCTTGTGCTGTCGAGCTTGGCCTGGTTTTACTCAAGGACAGATGGGTGGGTGGGGTGGGGTGGGGGAATTGGGGTAGCTGGTCCAAAACAGGGGATTCGTAAAGTATCGGGTCGGAACCCAGGCTGTTCATTTCCAGAACCCCATCGTAAGCACCCCTAGCCTACCGTCACCCCTAATACACACACAGACGCGAAACATGTATACAGACATACACGCATGACAAAGCCCCATTGCTTAGGCATCAGCATCTTACAGCTTTCCAAGGCAGCGGCCGTACCTAGTGGTGTCTGCAGTGCGTCCGCGATCTGAATCCCCGGCTTCCGCATCATCCCATCTTCGGCAGGCCGGGAAGAAACGAGTCGGAGCGATAGGACGAGAGCGAGGGCGTAGAGGAGCCGGGGTGTGCCCATCTCTTCCCCAGTTATCTGGCCAAGTTCTATAGGCAAGAGGACTCCTTTCCCCTTATTTATATCTTCTTTGAAATTGTGGGAGGGAGGGGGGAATCACCAGTGGGAGGACAAGCGTTAACCCTTGCTCCCGTTAACGACGACCGATGGAGCAAGCCGGGCTGAAGGTGTGATTGAAGAAGGGCCCGTAAATCACAGCAACTTTCCAGAGATGCTTAGGCAGCCTTCAGCCCTGCCTCTAGAGCTTCATGGAACCCTCCTCCCATTCTCAAAGGTAGCATTCTAAGAAGTGCTAAGCACAGGGCCAGCTAGACCGGCACAGATCAGGGGTATCTCAGTGCATGGACGAGATAGTTCTGGGAGGAATGGTTTAGATTTGCTTGGCACTGGGGGAACTTTCTGGGACAAGTCAGACCTGTACAAAAGAGACGGGCTCCGCTTGAACCAGAAAGGGAACCAGGCTGCTGGCGGTTAATATCCAAAAGGTGGCGGAGCAGCTTTTAAACTAATCACGGAGGGAAAGCCGACGAGCTGGGGAGCATCTCGTTTGGGAGAAGTCAGTCCAAAGGGGTGATTGCATAAACACTCAAGGTGATATTGATAGCAGCATAATAGGACGCGGGAGTGAGGGTAGGATGGTGAAGGAGAGCCATGTGTGGCGACTTCAGCGGCCGAGGGAGGCGAGGGTTGCTGGAGGTGAAAACATGTTATTAGGTGTCTCTGTATGGCCATGCGAGAAGTCTCTGAGCCAAGAGAGTTCCCAGGGCCCCCTTCCATCTCCTAGTAAAGGTAAAGGTTTCCCTTGCTCGAAAGCCAGTCGAATCCGACTCTTGGGATGCGGTGCTCATCTCCATTTCCAAGCTGAAGAGCCAGCGCTGTCCGAAGACTTTCCCGTGGTCATGTGGCCAACGTGACTAAATGCCGAGGCACACGAAACACTGTGACCTTCCCACCGAAGTGGTACCTATTTATCTACTTGCAGTTTCTTGCTTTCAAACTGCTAGGTTGGCAGGAGCTGGGGCCAGAGATGGGAGCTCACTCCGTCCTGCAGCACTTGGGTCTCGAACTGCTGAACTACCGACCTTCCGGTCTGCAGCTCAGCATCTTAAGCACTTGAGCCACCCTCAAACCCCCAAACATGCCCCCTTTCCATCCAGCCCACCACCATTCCTTCCCCTGCCCGTGCTCACCCCTGCGTTCCCAACGGCACTGAATAGTGTTTGTAGCTGGGTGAATGGTGAACCCCTAGCAAATAAGTGAGTTGAGGGAGGTTGACAGTCCTGGGCCCTGGTCACTGCCCAGCCTCTGGGTCTCTTGGTGGAGGCCCTGCCTGGAACACATCTGCATGATCCCACAGGCGAAAACACCCGGGGGGGCCCCCTGCCTGACATTTAAACAGAGGCAGGAGCAGCTGCGTTTCGGCCAAATGCCGTCCTTGTCTCTCCGTCAGAAATGGTTAAATTTTGAGGAGACCCCAGAATCCTTGAATGGAAATTCTTGGAGTTGATTATGCCCAGACTTGCTGTTAGGGGAATGCCTTCAAGAGGAGGAGAGGGGGGAAGAGGAGAGGGCAATTCCATAATTTATGAACCTGTGGAACATGCCAAGCTGGCTGGCTAGGCCCTGGCTTGGACGCAACCCGGCCTGCTGCTAGCTGACCAGACAGCCGGAAAGAGGGACTCCCTTTCTCCGTGCTGATGGATGGGGAGAAGCGAGAGCCAGCCCTCCCAGTTGGATGGTGGCAGTGTTCCAGAGCGAGAAAGATCCTGGGCTTCACAGTTGGGCCTCTGCCAGGACAACAAATAAAGCCGTGGTTCCACAGCAAGGGGAAGGTGTGGCCGGCCGCCTAGCTTGGGAAGGAAACTGCCTGGCTTATGACCATGAGTCAAATGGAGCCGAGCTGTGTGCCATTTTTTTTGCTCCCGGTGGGGCTTGATTTGGGGCCATCCATTCAGTCTGGGAAGGACTCCACCTCCAATCTGATATGCTTTGCGAGCTACTAGGGAGGATTGTGAGGCACCCCAAAGGGATCTGTCGAGGATGGGCGAGTGGGCGTCAACGTGGCAAATGGGGTTCAATGTGGCCAAGTGCAAAGTGATGCACATTGGAGCCAAAAATCCTAAATATAAATACACGTTGATGGGGTCTGAACTGGCAGAGACTGATCAAGAGAGAGATCTTGGAGTTGTAGTAGATAACTCACTGAAAATGTCGAGACAGTGTGTGACTGCAATAAAGAAGGCCAATGCTATGCTGGGGATTATTAGGAAGGGTATTGTAAACAGATCAGCCAATATCATAATGCCCCTATATAAATCAATGGTGAGACCTCATTTGGAATACTGTGTGCAGTTCTGGGCACCACACCTTAAAAAGGATATTATAGCTTTGGAAAAAGTGCAGAAAAGGGCAACTCAAATGATAAAAGGGTTGGAACACTTTCCCTATGAGGAAAGGTTAAAGCACTTAGGGCTCTTTAGCTTGGAGAAAAGACGACTGAGGGGTGACATGATCGAGGTTTATAAGATTATGCATGGGAAAGAGCAGGTAAAGAAAGAGGTACTTTTCTCCCTTTCTCACAATACAAGAACCCGTGGGCACTCCATGAAATTGCTGAGCGGTCGGGTTAGAACGGATAAAAGGAAGTACTTCTTCACCCAAAGAGTGATTAACACATGGAATTCACTGCCACAGGAGGTGGCGGCGGCTACAAGCATGGACAGTTTCAAGAGGGAATTAGATAAGCATATGGAGCAGAGGTCCATTGGTGGCTATTAGCCACAAGGTAAAGATAGGGATTCTGGGACAAGTGATGCTCTGGTGCTTGGGGGGGGGGGTCAATAGTGTGAGGGCTCCTAGTGCCCTGGCCCCACTGGTGGACCTCCTGAGGGCACCTGGTATTTTTGGCCACTGTGTGACACAGAGTGTTGGACTGGATGGGCCATTGGCCTGATCCAACATTGCCTTCTCTTATGTTCTTATGAATTGCTGTGCTGGGTCAGGCCAATGGGTACTTTTGTCTATTGGTTCTGGGCCCAGCAGCCGGAGAACGTACTTTGTGTCCAATACCAGAATTATAACTGGATTGTAGTCCAGTAGCGCCTTAGAGACTTCCCGACAAGATTTTCAGAATGCAAACCTTTGAGAATTAAAGGGCCCTTTATCAGATACTGAGGAAGGGAGCTTTGACTTTCGAAAGTTCGTGAATTCGTGGAACGTGCCAAACTGGCATACTGACAAAGTGAGCTTTGACTCTTGAAGCCTTATACTCTGAAAGTCTTGTTGGTCTCTAAGATATTGCTGGCTTCAAATCTCGTTCTTTTACTGCACAACAACAATGGCTGTCCTCCAATAATTAGAGAATAATGGGGATGTCCATCTTGTGCTGTTACTTCCTTGCAACTTGTCATCTAAGGCTGTACAGATACCACATTTCTGTGGGAGCGCACAGAAAACTAGGTGTGACACTGGTTGCAGAATTCAGCCTCCTAAGAACCCCTGATTGTATTTTAAAAGGAATGGCAACTTTCTAGTCCTCATAGTATCAAATATATGCTTGAACACAGGCAATGTTCCCTCTAAGCTGTGGAGTCTTGTGAGCAAAAATTCTACTCTATGTGCTACTGACATTAAAGTTGTGAGTGAACGATTTGACTGCTGCATGAATTAGTTTGCTCTGGAGCCATCCCTCCTGAGCTAAGACAGAAATGTGTGAGCCGGAGGCTAAAAAACTGTGAGCTAGCTCACACTAACTCAGCTTAGAGGGAACACTTAACACAGGCAATTAAATATCTACACGAATCCAAAGACTGGCAGTGAAATGTCACCAGGATGCAGATTATACCCGATTCCTGTGTTTCTTTTTCCATCTGTCTTTAGTGAAATGGTAGATTTGACAAGCATCTTTCTTCTGATTAAAATCACACCATAATTATTTTATTGTCTTTTACGGCTTTTAAATGATTGCTTTGTGTTGTTTTCCATATTTATGTGGAGTGCTTCTTTGACTGTTTTAATTCACATTTCTCTCGCTCTTATTGTATGTCGTCTTGGGGACAGTGTAAAAATAGCATAGAATAAATAAAATGCTTGCAGAGCAGAGATAACTTATGGGATCCTAGACTGTCAAAGGCTTTGTACCAGTAGATCCACTAGAGAGATGCTTAGACTATGCTGGACAGGATGTGGCCCTTACACTAGGCATTAATGGTGAAATGGGACTGTTACCCCTGTTGGAGTTTACAAGTTGCTTACATTTCAGTCATGATAGGGTTAACTGATACTGCTAGATGTTTTTAGTAAACAAGCTATTACCTGTAACCACTTAGAAGTTTTTTTAGTAAACAAGCTATTACCTGTAACCACTTAGAAGTTTTTTTAGTAAACAAGCTATTACCTGTAACCACTTAGAAGTTTTTTTAGTAAACAAGCTATTACCTGTAACCACTTAGAAGTTTTTTTAGTAAACAAGCTATTACCTGTAACCACTTAGAATAGAGATTAGACTACTTCTGGGACTTAAAATGGATTTTGCTTTGATAACTATTGAAAAAAGAAGGTTATTTAGAATAAGTTTAAATATATAAGAACAATAGTTAAAAGATATGTTACCTGTAGAATTTGACCAATGAGTAAGGGGGAAAAGAGGGAAATACAAGATTTGGGCTGGAGGTTGGAGCACTGCGGGAAGTCAGAAGGGGTGGGTAATTAGGAGAAAGGGATATATGACAGTTTGTAAGGTGATGTATAGTTTGATTTATTGATATATCCTAATAAAAATTGGGGTTTGTTTTTTTTTTAAAGAATGTTTGCCCTGGAAAATTAGTGGGAGTTGTTCACCCTCATTAAGTGACCTGTAACCCTTCTATTAGGAGCTGCGGTGGCTCAAGTGGTTAAGACGCTGAACTGCAGGCTGTGGAAGGTCGGTAGTTCAGCAGTTCGAGACCCTAGTGTGCCGCATGACGGAGTGAGCTCCCATCTCTAGTTCCAGCTCCTGCCAACCTAGCAGTTCGAAAGCAAGAAATTGCAAGTAGATAAATAGATACCACTTCGGTGGGAAGGTAACAGCGTTCCGTGCGCCTTGGTGTTTCGTCATGCCGGCCACATGACCACGGAAACGTCTTCGGACAGCGCTGGCTCTTCAGCTTTGAAACAGAGATGAGCACCGCATCCCTAGGGTTGGATTCGACTGGCTTTCGAGCAAGGGAACCTTTACCTTTACCCCTTCTATTGGTCAGTTAGCAACTTGTTTGTAGAAAATACTTTGATCTTGCATGCATGTATTCCCATGTAAGCTTCTGTCCCTTACGTTTCTGGAGAAAGTTTCAGAGGGCCGCCATATTGGTGTGCAACAGAAAAGCTAGATTTGAGTCCAGTAGCACCTTAGAGACAAACAAGATTTTCGGGGTCTCTACGGTGCTACTAGACGCCAATCCAGTCATGGAGAAATTGTTGATGATGTCCCGACAATATTTGCAAACATCTCGAGGACTCAGAATATGGAGACTGCCTGCCCACATGGTTACTTCTTCCTGCCTTCATTTTATATTTCTCGATACACACAGAGACCCTCTCATTTACCCACAATTCTCCTCCTTTCTCTATGTGGCTCATTACCAGAAGTGATCGTCTACGCAACAAAAGCCGATGTCTTTAAATGGTATTAATTCGCAGAGGAACTTCAGGGACTCCGTCATACAGATTTCCATTTTTTAAAAAAATATATAGAAAATGAAGGGCTTTCTGGGGGCTCGTCTGATGGTTGTAACCGTTGTTAAGTCATTCACACACACACCTCAAATCGAACAGGGAATGAAGACTGTGGCTCCCCCCCCCCCCATTCTGTTTTCTGGTCTCTGGTTTTGACTCATAAGTGAAACCCTAATACATTGATTAATTTTTAAACTTCTTGTTCCTAAGAACAGATCTGCACAGTTTTGGTCACTTCACTATTGGCCTTTCTTATACCCGTATTCCTCGTGAGGAGGCTCAAGTGGTTAAAGAATCTTGTTTAAATTCACACTGTTTAGATTCAATGCCTCTGATATTTTTCTGGGACTGTTTCTGAACAATGTTGTTTTCAAACTAGAGAGGTTGATACAGGCAATCCTTTTCTCCCTTGGATGGTCAGTTTGTTTCCAGCTTTTCTGGATTATCAGGTGATTTGAGATCCTTCGAATAATTGTTTTTGGGGTGAATGGTACTTTATAAATGTTATAAACATTAAAAATATGTTTTGACCAACTAGACTTTTGGATGTCAACTTAAGGATTTTTGAACGTGGGTCAATACAATCCATCCCACCGTTCATGTCATCTTAATACTAACAGGGTTTCTTGTATGGTTATGGAAGTTTTTTTGAGACTGTCACCATTTGTCTTTGTGAGTTTTGCTAAAACTGACTGACAGGAATTTGCTTTTGCATTTTTCTACATTTCATTCACCTCCAATGTGTGATAATTTATCCTACAGGCCGTGTTTAAGACTCGAAAGGAATTCATCACATGAGAGAAACTATACTATTTTAAAAACAAGGTTAGACAACACCGAGTTGATAGAGATTATCCTGTCAGAACAATTAAACGCGCTGTCGATCAGGCAGAATTGGCATCAAGACAGTCTTTCTCAGATGTTATAACAAAATAATTGGATAAGAAAGTGACCTTGGGTTTCAGATATATATGTCTCTGGGTTGCTGTCAATTGTGTGTCACGTAAACATGCACGATGTGAAATTCCACCTCAAGTAGGATTTAGAAGAGCTACGGATTCTTCAGGGACTACGAGAGAACTTCCCAAATGGCGGGTACACAGTTAGGCCCTTGGTAACGGAGTTCAAATATTTTGAATACCACGGGGATCATTGTTTGATTAAATTATGGCACTTCTAAAACTATGCCGTTTAAGGGTGATAAGTTATGTGTGACTACGCATTGCTCAAAAATTTAATAAACAACATTATAGATGCTCCATCGGTGACTCATTTTATAGCGAGAGGGTTTGGTTCCATTGAAACAAGTCATAACATCACGATCTACTCTTCGCCTTTTCCTTCTAATTCGGCGACAGAAGGGGCTATTCCTCAATATCTAGCAATTCCTCGATTAAAAAAAAAGCCCTCTGTGACACCCCTTCTCAGCTCACACAGAATGTAATGTAATGAATAGTAGAATGTAATTTGGAACTGTTATCTCAATAGAGACCTTTCAGCTTGTATCCCGCTCGAACCCCGAGGGGTCTCTGAGCGGCTCACAGTTACTCTTTATCCCTATCTATGGCCACACATATTCAGGGGTGGGGACTGCCCTACCGGCACCCAGTGGAGGGACCTGCTGTTCTTTTTCCGGTTCGGCTTATTGTCGGCTTGGCTTTCGGTTTTGGCTCCTCTTCTTCTCCTTCTGGTGGTCTTCGGTGTCGGCTGTATTCGGCGGACCCATCTGGTGCGCGGTTCGCGTCAGCACAGCTCTGGCTCTGTCCATTTGGCTCCGCTGCCCCTGAGCCTCTACGTCCTTTGCATCTTCTGGCTCCACCTCCGCCGACGTCCGATCCACCGCTGGTGTTGCGCCTCCTTGCCGCCACTGATCGCCGCTACATTCATCGCCACCACCGCTCGTCATTCTGCCATCGCCGCTCGCTGCTCGCCGCCGATGCTCCATCAGACCCCACAACGGAGGAGGGTGCCCCCTGCCACCTAGGGCAGGTACCCATTTATCTACTCGCTCTTCGATGTTATTTGCTTTCAAACCGCTGGGTGGGCGGGAGCTGGGACTAGGGCAAGGCCGCGGTGGGTTTCGAACCGCTGTAGCAGCTGTTTCCAGATGTTACCAGCAGGCGTTTAACCGCCTGCGCCACTGCTCCCTAATTAGGAGACATAAGGCGGCCAAACCTGGAAGGATATTAAGCAAAGCTTTATCGCAGCAAGGCAGGAAAAACTATACAAGGTATTTTCCCGACGTTTACATGGCTACATACACAATTTAATATACAATTTTGACAAGCAGAGGCGTAGTCCATATTTGCCTGTCTTCCTATAGCTACCTGTCTCAAAGTTTATTCTAGGAAACTTGACGTTTCACCAGAGTCAAGTCCTGTCCTTTCATGTTATCAGAAATCAATACAAGCGACCCAATTTAGCATAGCGCCCAAGCGCACCTGTAATCCCTTAATAGATATCCCCTTAATAGCATTGCTTTGAAGTAACTTTAAAGTGTGCATGCATAAAATATATCTCGCGTTACTATTTTTCTTCTTTTTCCGTTCGTGCAGTAGGCGTTACACAGGTGCATTCCGATTAGCATACATACTTAAAAGTTGGCTAGACATGATAACTAATGGCTTAATCAGTTACCTATCAGGTTCTTGTTAGCAAAAGCTGGACAGATCTCTCAGGCTTCAGTTTAAGGCCCTATGAAGTTTTGGGGTCTTTATATAAAATTAAGCCAAGATCCATCAGAATGGTAGGTTGGAATGCATCTCTCTGGTCTGGGGACACAGAAGACATGACATTGCACAACCAATCACCCCACTGTAAAGAAAAGGACGCTGTCAGGTCGCCTCCGTGCAGGGGCAAATTCACCATGAAGCAGACTGAGCACGTGCTTGGGGCACCAGGACCAAAGGGGGCACCACAAAGTTGGGAAAAGGATGAAAAGCTTAGTTTGGACAGTATATTGTGTTATCATATGAATAAACGTTTGTATTGCTGAAACAGGCATTGTATATATCTGGTCAGACAGGAAAACAACTAAAATGGACTGGGTCAGTGTGGAAAGGAGGGGGGCACCAAGATTGGTCAGGGCACCAGTGAGCCTTCATCCGCCCCTGCCTCCGTGCTTGAGAGGAGACAGATGGAGTATAACAGTCGGATCTCAGTTAATTACTCTCAGCATTCCACAATTAAGAAGGGTACATTTACTATTTTTATTTATTTATTTTATTCGATTTATACCCCACCCTGATCAAATCAGTCAATCCTAAAAGAAATCAACCCTGACTGTTCCCTGGAAGGCCAGATAATGAAACTGAAGCTCAAATACTTTGGCCACCAAATGAGAAGGGAGCACTCCCTGGAGAAGACCCTGATGCTGGGAAAGATCAAAGGTCAAAGAAGACGGGGACGGCAAAGGATGAGATGGTTAGACAGTGTCATCGATGCAACCAACATGAAATTGAGCCAACTTCAGAGGACGGCGGAAGACAGGAGGGCCTGGCGGGAGCTGGTCCATGGGGTCGCGAAGAGTCGGACTCGACTGTGCAACTGAACAACAACAACTTCCTACCAAGACAGGCTCAGGGCGGCTTACACAGCGCATAAAATACAATTATCATAAAATCCGTCATAACTAATCAACCAAAATCAGATCGGTTATCCTAAAATCCATAAATCACTATCCTAAAGTGCCGGTACAGTTTCCAAATAAAGTGCACGAGCAGAAATTTCAGATTGACCCATACTCCATGGGTGACAGTCAAATGATGTACCCACACGCTCCGTTGATATTTACCTAGCTAGGCGGGTTAGAGATGGTAAAGCCAGGGCCCAGGGTCTCTTCTTGGATGTCACACGCAGCTCCTAATCGAAGGCCTGGCGGAAGAGCTCCGTCTTGCAGGCCCTGCGGAACTGTAAAAGGTCCCGCAGGGCCCTGATCTCTTCCGGGAGCTCATTCCACCAGTGCGGAGCCACTACTGAGAAGGCCCTGAGTCAATGCTCCCTCTAAGCTGTGGAGTCTTGTGAGCAAAAATTCTACTTTGTGAGCTGCCGGCATTAAAGTGGTGAGCGGGCGATTGGGCTGCTGCATAGATTAGTTTGCTCTGGAGCCCTCCTTCCTGATCGGAGACAAAAATGCGTGAGCCGGAGGCTAAAAAACTGTGAGCTAGCTCACACTAACTCAGCTTAGAGGGAACAGTGGCCCTGACCCTGGTTGTCGCCAACCTGCCGTCTTTGGGACCTGGGAGGGCCAGCTGTTTTTGGGCCCCTGAACGCAGTGCTCTCTGGGGAACATATGGGGAAAGGCGGTCCCTTAGGTATGCTGGACCCTGACCATAAAGGGCTGTAAAGGTCAAAACCAGCACCTTGAAGTGAATCTCCAATTCTGATATATTTATCTGCTTCAGTATGCCGTGGGCCCGTAGCTACCGCGGGGCCCGGAGGCCCCAGCCCCCTAGTGATTTTCATGGGCCTTCCTCTCGGAGCCTTGGTTCCCCCTCCCCCTGATTGCCTGTCAGCGGGGAGGACGAGGGCGGCACACACAGCACTGGAGCCACAAGAAGCAGCAGAGGTGGCGAGGCTGGGCTGAGAGATGCTTGCCGCCCCACCTGCCAGCAGCAGGTAAGCCCAGCCAGGCAAGGCAAGGAGGCAAGCGGGCGCACCAATGCGTCCACATGCCACAGCTTCGTAGCCAGCCCAGCCACCACACGCCTTGCCTCTCCTGGCCCCGGGAGGGAGCCGAGGGTGGAGGTCACGCTGCTCCTGGTGCGGAGACACAGGGAGAGGCCCTGGGCTCCTCAGGGAGGGAGGGAGGGAGGGAGCCAGACGCTCCACAGAGAAGGGCTGCCCTTGCTGGGGGGGAGGGAAGCTCCGCCCCCCGATTTAATGAGCTGCCGGGGCCCTCCAAAAAAACCCCTAGCTACAGGGCTGCCCCCCTGGGAAATAAATCTAAACAAATGGTGACTGTATAAACTAAGCTTGTTATTCATGTTTGGTCCTTGCCTCAGTTAAACATCTTCGTTATGTTGCGTGCTATTTTGCTGCTCACCCCTGTATATATGGACTGGTAACTAACCATTTCAGTGTATCTGAAGAAGTGTGCCTGGACACGAAAGCTTATACCTTGAATACAACTGTTGGCCTGAAAGGTGCCGCTGGACTCGAATTTTGTTCTGTCACCCTCAGCAGCCTCCTTCTCTCTGGTTCAGGGTAGAGATGTAACATGGGGGGGAAATGGAAAAAAACGGAAATTTTCGGAAAAATTAGCACTTCTTTTTTCTTTAGTTTTTTGTCTTTTCTAGATTGAAAGTCATTCTGTTACTTTAGGAACATAAAATATGACTATGGCCATTTTTACTTGGCATGAAATTATCACAACTAGCATATTAAAAATATAGTGTATCCAAGCAATTATTACAAACAGAATACCCATCCGGATGCAAAA
>NW_015172190.1:0-1055 GCF_001447785.1 Gekko japonicus | reverse complement strand
AGATCTGTCCTTGCAGAGGAGGGAGAGCTTGTACCTGAATAAGACTTGGTCTTAAAGGTGCCACTGGACTGTTTTGGACCGGGGGACGGGAGCTCTGCAACTTACCTGGCTGCTTCTGGCTCTGACTGAGGGCTGCTGGGAGCAGGGGGTGGGGCTTATTGCATGTGCCCACCCCCTGGGCTCTTTACTGCCGGAGCTCTGCTCCTGTGCGCTCCTGCAGGAAATGACCCCTGACAACAACTAACAAGCAAACACACTTGGGTGTCTTCTGGTGCTTCACGCCGGTTCGTCCCCAAATTCACCTAACCCCCATGTCAAGAACAAGCCACCAGAGCACATGACTCTGGCTACCAAGAGCCATCGACCATCTTTCGTTGTAGTAACCACCAAAACCAACACTTCTTGTCCCCCTTGTTTTCCGTGCCGTTTGAGGGGAGTGTGGGACTCAGGACCCAGTGCCTCTATGCTGTGTACCAGCATTCCTGGGATGCCGAAGTAAAGGTCAGCAAAGGGGGATGAGGAATTTGGGGCAGCCGTCTGGCTGCTGGCTGAGCCCTGCGGCGCATGGAACATCTTCTTCGGCCTCTGGAAGACCGGGAAGCCTTGCCTGCGGTGTGACAGGGCGGATAAATCACCCTCCAGCCGAGCTCTGCCGTCTGCGCTGGGTCTCTCCAAGCACATTCCTTCCACTTGGCTTCGAGAAAGCCACAACGGGGATCGATGGAGACTTAGCGGGAGTGGAGCGCCAGGAATTTTCAACCTGGAGTTGGCACCCTTAAGCCTAGAGGAGAAAGAGGAAGGGTATGCCAAGCCAGACTGGTCAATGGTGAGGTCTCGGTAGGACGATAAACAGCAGGACACGCTGAACTGAGAGGGATGTTCTACACAGGTTCAGTTGGGCACTGCCAGTTTGGTGTAGTGGTTAAGTGTGCGACTCTAATCGGGGAGAACCGGGTTTGAGTCCCCACTCCTCCACTTGCAGCTGCTGGATGACCTTGGGCAAGCCATCGTTCTGGCGCAGTTGTTATAGAACATAGAATCATAGAATGTTAGAG
>NW_015172189.1:37784-38109 GCF_001447785.1 Gekko japonicus | reverse complement strand
AGCAATAAAAACAGTTAAAAGATGGGCGTGGCAGCAATTACATATTTAGTAATCCTAAACTGGGAATAATTGGGCCGCAGACGAGTTATACAGATCTGATCAGTAGCTATCAGTAGCAGAAACTGCAGCAACTGCAGCAGGGAGGCCAATTAATGGACGTCCACTGCCTCACCCGAAGGCCTGGTGGAACAGCTGTTTTGCAGGCCCTGCAAAACTTTACTAGGGCCAGAGGTCATTTCGGGGGGGATCGTGGGGGATCGCAGTTCCCCCGGGTGAGGTATGGGGGGCGGGGCACATGACGAAGCCCCACCCCCTGCTTCCGGCC
>NW_015172189.1:37329-37720 GCF_001447785.1 Gekko japonicus | reverse complement strand
GTGCCGTAGTATCCGGAAAACGCACGGCACAGGCGGGCCTCTGATCGCGGGAGCGCTAGTATCCCGTGGCATCTGGCGCCCGTCCACATCCCATCGCAAACCAGATGTTTTTCGTAAGTGCATGCGCACAAACACAGAGCCGAAAGCAGTGCTGTTCCGCGGAACTGCGCATGCGCACAAACGCGAAACGCTATCATACCTACGCCATGCCGCTTCTTTGCCACGCTGCAGCATCACCATGTTATTCCCAGCTAACAGCCGAAGCATGGAGACTCGGGGGACCATGTGATCGGGCTACCGTGCTTTATTTTTGTAATGTACTCATCTCCGACCGCAGAGGCGACCTGGTCGCCATGCGGTCTGGTGAACTAGCAGAGCTTTGGGAATGAGA
>NW_015172189.1:21103-36564 GCF_001447785.1 Gekko japonicus | reverse complement strand
CCTGGTCCCAGGCAGGCAGGGGTGGGGAGAGGCGGGGAGGAAGCAACTTACCCTCCCTCTTCTCCTGCCTCCTCCTGGCTGAATGAGCGCTGGAAGCGGGGCGGCCGGAAGCAGGGGGTGGGGCTTCATCATGTGCCCCGCCCCCTGCACCTCACCCGGGGGAACTGCGTTCCCCCGCGTTCCCCCCCCGAAATGACCTCTGCCAGCAGGGCTTTTTTTTGTAGAAAAAGAACAGCAGGAACTCGTTAGCATAATAGGCCACACCCAACAGCAGAAACCTATTAGCATATTAGGCCACACCCCTGACAGCAGAGCTCATTAGCTTATTCGGCTGCATCCCTATGTTACTAGAAGTGTGGACATCCAGCCACACCAATCTTTTGCTTCTTATTCTGTTTACCTTGTTTGTTGTCCAAACCCAGGGCCTTTTTTTGTAGCAGGGACTCCTTTCATGTTAGGCTACACACACCTAATGTAGCTAATCCTAATGAGTTTCTGCCTATTGTGCTAATGAGTTCCTGCTAGGCGTAGCCAACTCAGGAGCCAGCCGGAACTCTGTTCCTGTGCGTTCGTGCCCAAAAATAGCCCTGACTATAACTACTGCCAGTGATGCTCCTTATACTAATGTACTAATTCTGTGATGCTCAGAGAATCATTGGCATGCACAGAATCGATGTGGCTTTCAGGGTTTCTCGGGTGCTTTCAAAAGCAAGCTAAAACCCACAGGGGCTAGTCTGCCGGAGCAGTGGTGAGAATGAGTCCTTAAATTCTTTCCCATTTGTGAAGGGTTTCTTGCTCCATGTTAAGCATAAATTTCCCTTTTTCACTGAGAAGCGAGTGCACTCGCATTCCAGGATTAGAGGGCTGAAAATGTAGCTCTGCTAAGTCATCCCAACTCTGTACATTCTGCATGCAAAGAGGAGAGCAGGACTGTGCGTACTGACCCTGACCCTGGACATACAACCATCTACAATGAGGCCTGTGCACAGAGGTCAATTCGGGGGGGATCGCGGGGGATCGCAGTTCCCCCGGGTGAGGTGCGGGGGATGGGGCACACGACGAAGCCCTGCCCCCCATTTCCGGCCCTCATTCATCCAGGAGGAGGCAGGAGAAGAGGGAGGGTAAGTTGCTTCCTCCCCGCCTCTCCCCACCCCTGCCTGCCTGGGGCCAGGGAGGGCCTTGGCGGGGCTTCCTCGCACTCCCGCTGGCCTTGCAGGTCCACCGCCGGGCCCCTGATGTCAGGGGGTGTGGCATATGCTAATGAGTTATGCTAATGAGTTCCCCTAGCTCTTTTTCTACGAAATGACCCCTGCTTTGGGTAGTGAAGAGTGGGGTATAAAAACCAACTCCTCCTCCTCTCTCTTCTTGTTCCTCCTCCTCCTCCTCCTCCTCCCCTGGCAAGCCGCTGCCCGTGGAAGCAGACAGCACGTGGCTGGAGGGTCCAACATTCCGCTCACTTCCTCTGCTTAACCAAAATTAAATCATCCGAGGTCCGACTGCCATTTTGCAGCTCCTGCACACAGAGCCCCGGCAAATTTGTTCTTGTGAATCCAGAGAGCTCGGTGTCTTTCGCTGAATGCTAAATCTGACCAGCTGCTTCCCCAGGCCTATTATTCAGTGGGTGCAATTAAGTGGAAACAAGATATAATAGGTGAAAGCGTGGCATAGATTGACTGAGCCCGGCTGCTGCCCAATGAACCAAACTGGATTAGAGGGATCAATAGAAGACAAGTGGCAATTAGGTTTTAAACAGAAGGATGGAGAATCAAGGAGACCGAGAGGCACGGACGGCAGGCCAAGGAAAGAAGCCGGCTGGGTGAATCATTGGCGGGGAAAAGACCCGGGGGGGGGGGGGGGGGGGGAAAAGGCCGGGGGGGGGGGGAGAGAGGAAATATACTTTGCTGCAATAACAGAGCTGCAACCTTGAGAAGCAGTCTCCTTGACTAGGTTTGGAGCTTTCTCCAACCGGGAAGAGGAGGTTTTTTCCTTCAAAGGCGACTGCGACGCAATTTTGCAAACCCGACACTTTTCTGAGGCAAAATAAAGGTTTCGGGGCGAAATCTAGGGTTGCTAGGTCCAGGTTGGAAAATACCTGGAGACTTTGGAGGTGAAGCCAGGAGAGGGCAGGTGTACAAATACCAACCAATAAGGTTGTTCACATAAGGACCAATCACGGATGTTCCCGCTCAGGGAGCTTGCTAGAAGGTGATTGGTTAGGTGCTTCCTGGGCTAGTAACACGATTGGATGGATTTGGATCCTAGCCCAGGACGGAGCTTAACATTGTACTTCAATTAGATGTTTCACAACATATCATGCATTCAAGGCAGCGTTGAATACACTACAAAAAGCAGGAGATCTCCAGGTCCCACCTGGAGGCTGGCAGCCCTAGTGAAACCACATTTCATGCAATCCTCCCGAATCCTGGCCTTGAGAAATTGAAGACTTGGGTTCTTTTATGGTTGCCAACCTGCAGGGGAACTCCTGGAATGACAACTGGTCTCAAGGCAACAGAGTTCCGTTCCCCCAGAGAACACAGTTGCTTTGGAGGGTTGGACTCCATTACATTATACCCTGCTGAGGTCTCTCCCCTCCCCAAACACTGCCCTACCGCAATTCAGCCCCCAAATCTCCAGGAATTTCCCAACACGGAGTTGGCCACCCTATACTATCACAGCAGGGCCGGTGCATTTGAGGGACCGTATGGACATTGCTGTTGATTGGAAAAGAACTGTTGTGCTTTGGGTGTCCTGTTTAAGGTATGAGTTTTGTATGTTGCTACTTTAAAAACCTGCAGACAAGGGTAGGAGCATGTCTTAAGAACATAAGAGAAGCCAATGTTGGATCAGGCCAATGGACAATCCAGTCCACCACTCTGTGTCACACCGTGGCCAAAAACACCAGGGGCCATCAGGAGGTCCAGCAGTAGGGCCAGGACACTAGGAGCCCTCCCACTCTTGCCCCCTCCCCCCAAGCACCAAGAAGAAAGAGCATTACTTGCTTCAGACCGAGAGTTCTTATCTATACCTTGTGGCTAATAGCCACTGATGGACCTCTGCTCCATATGCCTATCTAATTCCCTCTTGAAGCCATCCATGCTTGTAGCCGCCGCCACCTCCTGTGGCCGTGAATTCCATGTGTTCATCACTCTTTGGATGAAGAAGGACTTCCTTTGATCCGTTCTAACCTGACTGCTCAGCAATTTGGTTGAGTGCCCGCTTGAGTTCTTGTGTTGTGAGAAATGGAGGAAAGGACTTCTTTCTCTGCGTGCTCTATCCCATGTTAAATGGGTATGTGTGTCCATGGCCGGAGCTGTCCTCCTTCAGGATTCAGTCCACTCCCCCAGGGTCTTTAGCTCTGTCATCTGAGCTGGGGGCTGCATCTCTGGTGCCCACACCTGTAAATGCACAAACACTATGTGGCTCATGGCTTGCAGCACGCCCAGTTTCACATGCTGCAGCTGCCAGGTATATTTTAAACTGAAGCATCATAGTGTTTACCTCCCCCTCCCCCCAATGTATTGTGTGGTGGGCTTTTTGTCTATTTACTGTGACATGTTTGTCCTAAAGGAACTGTAGCCAGGTCCAAGGGGTATCTATGTTCCTCGGAGACTGCAGATGGGAGGGAAAGGATAGGAGGTTTTGTGTTGGAACAGTCAACACTACGGTTGCCAGCTCTGGGTTGGGGAAAACTTGGGAGATTTTGGGGGTGGAACCTAAGGAGGATAGGGTTTGGGGAAGGGAGGGATTCAGTGTGGCATAATGCCATAAAGTCCAACATCCAAAGCGGCCATTTCCCCCATTTCTTTTCAGTGGGTATGTGTCCATAGAGTCCACCCGCCAAAGCAGCCATTTTCTCCAGGGGAACTCTGGAGAGCAGTTTTAATTCCAGGAGAGCTCCAGCCACCACCTGGAGGTTGGCCACAATCACTTGTCTGAGAAAGGGGGCTTTGACTCTCAGAAGCTGATACCCTGTGGTCAGCATATTTTGAAAAGCAAAAGAAGAAGACGACATATTTCCCGACTGACTGCTTCAAACAAGTCATCCCTATGACAAATCTCATTTTAAATACCCTTCCCATTTAAACTGTGATAATTTGTACCAACTAGGAATATTCCTAAACTTCCAATCCCAAAAGAGGGCATTTTCACCAGTTGTTTTTTTCTTCAAACAAGCCCATGTCCTTCAAAAGAGGATTTGAATTGGTCTCTCTTAAGTGGCTTCTGGTGGCTCAAGTGGTTAAGACACTGAACTGCAGGCTGGGGAAGGTCGGTAGTTCAGCAGTTCGAGACCCGAGTGTGCCACATGACGGAGTGAGCTCCCGTCTCTAGTTCCAGCTCCTGCCAACCTAGCAGTTCGAAAGCAAGAAATTGCAAGTAGATCAATAGGTACCACTTCGGTGGGAAGGGAACAGCGTTCCGTGCGCCTTGGTGTCTAGTCATGCCGGCCACATGACCACGGAAACGTCTTCGGACAGCGCTGGCTCTTCGGCTTGGAAACGGAGATGAGCACCGCAACCCTCGAGTCGGATTCGACTGGCTTTCGAGCAAGGGGACCTTTACCTTTACCTTTTTAAGT
This sequence comes from Gekko japonicus, assembly GCF_001447785.1. Taxonomy (NCBI): domain Eukaryota; kingdom Metazoa; phylum Chordata; class Lepidosauria; order Squamata; family Gekkonidae; genus Gekko; species Gekko japonicus. Next base: position 31,988 of record NW_015172189.1, on the reverse strand, counting down.
GGCTTCTGGACTCGAATCTAACTCTATGACCATTTGCAATTCCAGGAGATCTCTAGGCCCCATCTGGAGGTTGGCAACATTAATCCCAGCTGCTACTGAATCGGGATATGAGGTGGTACGGCATTTATTTCCCCCCAAGACTACATTTCCCACAATGCTCTTGTAAAGCGATAGGGGACGACTAGAGCGGCACGAGGTTACAGTCACCTACGCCGTTTCCGGTGTACAACTGTGTCTCCCAACGGAGACGGCAATCCATTTCATACTTTTTTATTAGGCACATACTGGAGGGTATAGCCGATGTCTCACTATAGAGACGCCAGTGCCTAGAACGACACCACGGAGATACATGGCCACAGGCCACCTGGGATTTTTGACGGGATTTCGGCCTTTAGGGTCAGAATTGAATCGCTACATACAAAAAAAACTACATTTCCCAACATGCTTTGCTCTCCCCGTGACGCTCGCTCCCCGGGAGGGGGGGTTCTCGTTTGCCTCGCGAGATCTCGCAGGGATGCTGGACGGGCGAGAGGAAATCACCAGGCGCGGCCCGGAAGCACTTCGGAGACGGGCCTGAGCAGGAGACCGAGGGGGAGCCGGAGCGAACCAGGATGGCCGAGACGGACCCTAAGACCGTTCAGGACCTCACCGCTGTGGTGAGCGGGCCTCGGGGGCCCGAGGACAGCCGCGGGGGGTGACGGGAGAGCACGGAGTGGGCGCGGCCGTGAGGCGGTTGCCGTGGAGACCGGCTGTCAGGAGACCGGTGGCGAGATGGGGAGGGGGGCAGGGCCTTGGTTGCTATGGAGACGGGAGCGGCAAGGAGGAGGCGCCCGAGGAGGGAGGCTGGGGTTGCTATGGAGATGGGGAGGGGTGTGGAGGCAGGAGGACGTCGTTGCCATGGAGATGGGCGGGGCCCGCTGCTGGGGGAGAGAGGGGCTCCTACCTGCCTTGGGCTTGCGGGAGGCTCCGTGGCCTCATCCCACCCCCCACCCCAGCCAGGGTTCCCTCTAAGCTGAGTTGGTGTGCGCTAGCTTACAGTGTCTTAGCCTCCAGCGCACACATTTTTGTCTTAGGAAGGGATGGCTCCAGAGCAAACTAATTTATGCAGCAGCCAAATGGCTCACTCACAACTTTAATGCCAGTAGCTCAGAAAGTAGAATTTTTGCTCACAAGACTCCACAACTTACAGGGAACATTGCTCCATGGGTAAACCTGAGCAAACCAGTTTCGCTCGTTATGAGGCAGAAATAAAGAGATTTCATTGTTAACCTTCCCTGTCCATGGAATATAACAGGAAAGAATAAAATGGGGTTAAACTACATGAGGGATACCACGCAGTGACCTGAGTATACTGACTCTCATCTGCCAGGTGAGATGACTGGTTTTTGATTTTTACCTGGTGAGAAAGCCTGACATGAGCAGTGAGATGAGTCGCTAGAAGAAGAAAGATCAACTTTTATGGAAATGTGTAATGCTGGATGATGATAAAACCACACAAAAGGCATTGTCTGGGGTGGGGTTTTTTTTGTTTGTGGTTTTATTTCCCAGATGTCATCCTGGAAAAAAGGAAGACTCGCCCTCCCCCAGTCCAGGACTCAGTGATCTGCTGTGGAACAAAACAGACAGAACTTTTCTGCGTGCCCCCCCCTCCCCATGATAAAAGGCTCCTTTTAATTTTTCCCCGGGGGGAGTTTGGTAAAAAGTAGGAGGATCTTTCCTCTGACCTGGATAGCTCAGGCCTGCCTGATCTTTTCAAGTCTTGGATGCTGAGCGAAAGAACATCGGAAGCGCCCTGCTGGATCAGACCAGTGAGCAGTGTTCCCTCAAGCTGTGGAGTCTTGTGAGCAAAAATGCTACTCTGTGAGCTACTGGCATTCAAGTTGAGAGCGAGCGATTTGGCTAATGCATAAGTTAGCTTGCTCTGGAGCTACGTCCTTCCTGAGCTAAGGCAAAAATGTGTGAGCCGGAGGCTAAAAAACTAAGCTAGCTCACACTGCCCCAGCTTAGAGGGGACACTGCCAGGGAGCGTCCATCTAGCCCAGCATCCTGCCTCACACCGTGGCTAGCCAGCTCCTCGGGGGGGGGGAGAACAGCAGGGCGTAGAGGCTGAGACCTTCCCTTGAGGTTGTCTCCTGCCTCTGGGATTCAGAGGATCGGTGCCTCTGAAGGTGAAGGTTCTCCTCAGTCACCATGGTTTACCCTCCACGAATCCTTCTAATCCCCTTTTAAAGCTGTTTCTTCCTGGGGCCATCACAACACCCTCTGGCAGTGAATTCCACATTTTAATCAAGTTTGGTCTGGGTCAGTACTTGTATGGGCGACCTCCAAGGACGCCCAGGATTGCTACACAGAGGCAGGCAATGGCAAACTACCTCTGAATGTCTCTTGCCTTCCTCTTAATTTCTCCAAATGGTTTCCAGGAAGTACGTAAAACCATTTACAGTGGAAGGGTGCTTGACTCCATTTAGTGTATGACTCCGCCATGTGGTGCAGACATGCCGTAAAGCTACTTGGCACCTCCAAATTCCTGGGAGTTTTCTCCCATTGTTTTCGTGGGGATGCTAAATACAGTGGGGGACAAGATGGAGCCTGAGGTGATGCCATATCAAAAGTGCCATGGGGGCAAAAAGCAGCCCCCCAACCTTCTGAAACCTGCCATTGAGGGAAAGCAGAACCACCAGTCCCCCCCACTCCCAACCTACCAACCTCTCCTGGAGGATCCCATTGTGAGTAGCGCTGAAAGCCACGGAGAGACCTAGAAAACTTTTTTGCGTGGTCCTAAATGATAACGTTTTGTTCTAGTAAAAAAAGAGGGGGACACATTTTTTTGGTGTGATTTCAAAATTTCTAGGGACTGTACTTCTCTCTCCATTGCACTGATTCTGAGGGAGAGGGCAGTACGTGGTTGGAGGCTAGTTTCTCTGTCCTTCCCCACACTTTCATAACGGAGCAACATTCTTGTTGCCCTAGCAGACCTTAACGTGTCTGTGTGTGGGATTCCTAGAGGCCAGGGCTGTCCATGGATATTAGCTGTGACAAGACGGATAGAGCCTCCAAGGAACCTTACAGTGCCAGGCCCTGGACTCAGACAGCAAGGGAGGGCTGGTGAACTTTTTGTGGGCGCCCCAGCATCGTCCTGTTCAATTCTGTTTGATGCGGTAGGCTTGACTTGATTGGATTTTGGTTCCAGTTTCACAGTGTTCTTCTTAACACCATAGAGGAGGACTGTACAGCGATTTCCTTAGCCGGATTGGGTCCCCTTTCCGTGTCTCCCAGTCCTTTGCCCAAAATTCTCAGAAAGTTTATAATATGAAATAATCTCTCTCTTTTAAGGAATTTATGTAGTCCTTGCCTTAAACACGATATTGCCCAAAGTTCTTGGAGCCTTTTAAAGGGAAACGTCGCTTCTGATTAAACAGCTGAGATGGATTAAAATTCCCAGTAGATAGATTTAGGCATGTAGCCGTGTTGGCCTGAAGCAGCAGAACGTTTGAGTCCAGCGGCACCTTTAAGGCCCACAAAGTTTATATCTGGGCATCAGCTTTTGTGTGCATGTCCTAAAATTCCCAGTGTCAGACTTTCTCTGAACAAGATGCTTAATGTTGGTTAAGTTAAATGGGTGGCGGGGCCAGGGATGCCTGTGCTCTTGAATGATTTCTGTGACAAGCAGATCTTCTTTTCCCACCAGGTGCAAACCCTGCTGCAACAGATGCAGGACAAGTTTCAAACCATGTCTGACCAGATCATTGGCAGGAATATCCTTTGGCCTCGGAGTATGGAAATGCTGCTGTATTCCCCCCCACCCCCCACCTTACAACACCCTAGGTTTCTTGCTCCCGTAATAGACCTCTTACTTCCTCTGGTATATTGAAATCTCTGTGGCCTGCTGAAAGGATTTGATTCCCCACTCCTCCACTTGCAGCTGCTGGATGACCTTCGGCAAGCCAGAGTTCTGTCAGAGATGTTCTTAAAAAAGAGCCGTTTATGTCTGAGCTCTCTCAGCCCCGCCTACCTCACAGGGTGTCTGTTGTGGGGAGGGGAAGGGAAAGGAGTTTGTAAGCCGCTCTGAGACTTCTTCGGGTAGTGAAGCGTGGGGTATAAATCCAATCCTCTCCTCTCCTCTTCTTTTCTCTACATTAGTTCAGATTGAGAGCTTTAGTGATCCTTTAATATTAGTTTTTTTCCCCAGTCTTGGCTGTATTAAAACCTTACCTGTCCCCCACCCACCTCCACAATCTTGAGCTTTAAGAGTTGGATCCACTTGCTGATTTTGCTAACTTCTCATTAACATTTTATTGGTAGGATTAAAACAATAAAACAAATATAACAATAAAAATATACATAAAGGTCATAAGAACAGTTATACATTCAAACCAACACACTAATTACAAAAAAGTAAGCTTTAAAGAATGATACATTCTTCAATAAATCTTTGAACAAAGTAACTTATTTTAGCCTCAATTTGTAATTGATGCCTGTACTGTTTGTTGCTTTAGATACAACCAAGTGTCTTCTGCCCTCAAGAATATCTGTAGACATTCAATGATATATCTAACCCTATTAAACACAAAGTACTACCCACAAATCAAGTTTTACCAAAGCCTACTTACTATACTTTATTTGAACCATAAAAAATCCTCACAACCATTTAACATAGTTATCCCAGGATGCTGAGATAAATTTTTTTGTCTGATAGAGCTTCTAAAATTGGCATCCATTTAGCTTCGAACCCAAAATGTACGACGTTCCTTTTATTTCTGTTAACTTTATCAGTGATGCTTTCCATAATGAACTGATTTTGCTAGCTTCAGATCCCAGCACTTCTGTGTCAGTTTGTGGTCCTGGAAAGCTGCTTTTCCTCTGCATGGTTTTCCTTAACTGGGATCTCACTTGACGATATGAGCTGTCGCATTGACGACCTGGAGAAGAACATAGCAGACCTCATGACTCAGGCCGGCGTGGAGGAGCTGGACGGCGAGAGCAAGATGGCTGCGAACAAGGCTTCAAGTGAGAGCAACTTTGAAACGATTTGATGTCCGCAGACCACAGTGGGCAGGGATAGCCAGTCCTGAGCCGTGGCTGCCAGGGTACGGGCGAAACAGAACGGTTGAGGCCTTGCTCATTATCGGGGGTTTGCGCGAGAGGGGCATGTTGCACACTAGCCTCAGGGTGGCATGTTGCACACGTTAGCACCCCCATCTCTTTTCTTTTCCTCTTTTGACCGTTCTTGCTTGTAATAGGAGGAGAAAAATAGACATACATTGCTTGTAATAGGAGGAGAAAAATAGACATACATAGTTTTCAAGAAGGTGAAAGTGGGGCCTGCAGAACTAGCCAGACTTTCTCATTGGATTTTTTTTAATTTATTTTTTACTCTAAATAGCCACATTTCTTGACCAGTGTTTCAAATCTAAGAGTGGTCTCTTCTAGAGATGTAAAATTTCCGGACATTTTGAAGCTTGGAAAAAAACCCGTTTTTTTTCCAGTTTTTTTTCGGGGGAAAACGGAAATTTTGGGGGAAATTGAAAAAAATGCTACATTAGCATTTCTTTTGTCTTTCCCAGATTGAAAGTCATTCTGTTACTTTAGGAACATAAAATATGACTATGGACGTTTTTACTTGGCATGAAATGATCACAACTAGCATATTAAAAATATAGTGTATCCAAACAATGATTACAAATAGAATAGCCACCCACATGCAAAAACAAAACTGAAACCTTTTTATTTTCTTCTGACAATAGCACCTCCTAAAGGAAGAAATGCATCTTGTTCTTGCATTACAGAGTTCAGTTTGTAACCTAGGATTTGCACCACCATCTCTTTTCTTTTCCTCTTTTAACCGTTCTTGCTTGTAATAGGAGGAGAAAAATAGACATACATAGTTTTCAAGAAGGTGAAAGTGGGGCCTGCAGAACTAGCCAGACTTTCTCATTGGATTGATTTTATTTTTTTTTACTCTAAATAGCCACATTTCTTGACCAGTGTTTCAAATCTAAGAGTGGTCTCTTCCAATGTTTCCTCTAAGCTATGGAGTCTTGTGAGCAAAAATTCTACTTTGTGAGCTGCCGGCATTAAAGTTGTGAGCCAGCGATTTGGCTACTGCATAAGTTAGTTTGCTCTGGAGCCCTCCTTCCTGAGCCGAGACAAAAATGTGTGAGCCGGAGGGCTAAAAAATGGTGAGCTAGCTCACACTCACTCAGCTTAGAGGGAACACTGGTCTCTTCCCATTTTATGAACTGCATACTGGAAAGGATTTTAGCCAGAAGTGTATTTGACTGTAAACACAGGTATTTCTCGGCACCGAACCAGTCAATCAACACCTTTATCTTTTATTTTCATTGACAGCTTGCCAATAATCTTGGATGGGGTGTCGGAAGGAGAGATTTTTACCAGCTTACAGGGATTTCAAGATGGCATTTGTTTGGCTTTGATTTTTCAACGACTTGTGTGTAAAAGCATTTTTCTACCGCCATAGGTTATGCATTCCTAATGTACCTTGTATAGCTAGATTTGGAACCGTTTCTATTCTGATTTGTTGCCTTTTTGTGGATTTCACACAGTTCTTTTGAATGGTCACATTCTGTATGCTTCAGTTCTTAGAAATGCAGTTTTGATGGAGTTCAGCTAAAATACTAACGTTTGAATGGATTTTTGTGAAATCACATTCGGGGGTGGGGGGGAACCCCTTTCCTCTTAACGAGGTTTTCTGTTTAGTTCTTTTTGTAATTCTTTTCACTTGGGTGGCTAAAATTTCTATCCGCCTGAGCAGCAGATTTGTCATATGTGCATGAGACGATTTTGTGGAGTCAGGCACAAGAATAAAACTCAGTGTTCTAAAAACTGTCAGAGTGTAATGCATCGGTGGCGTGACTACAACATCAGCCATCCCGTTTAACACAACAAACAGTCTGGGCGATGGGCCACTATGAGCCATCTCTGCGTTATCATCAGTCCAAACATTTTGGGACTTCATGTAGTGACTCTGGGACAGCTAATATAAATATTAAGCTCGTGTTTCTTTTTTTTTTCTTTTTTTTTAACCAAAACATTTTTATTAGTTTTAACATTAAAGTACACCATAGCACAAACACTAAATCACAGGTTTTCTATACATAAGACAAATACTTTCAAATGTAACTTTGAATCAAACTATACAAACAGAAAGGCTTTAAAAGTCATACAATGTTTCAGCCAAGCAATAACAGTTTATATTTTGCGTTATAGATGGTTTTCCATTCAAAATTTTCAAAGGTAAGTTTGTCAATAATGGGATACCATTTCCCAGTGGGATTAAGTAGTTCACATTCATTTTGATCTGTGGTGTTGTAAATAGAAATAGTTTCATATATAAAATAGTTCCAGACTTTATATAACCAGACATTTATAGATGGAGGGTCTTTATTTTTCCATTTCAACGCTATGACATTCTTGGCAGCCGTTAGTAAAATATTGATTAACTTCTTTTGATTAGTTGAAAAATTCCCATCAGGCCAAAGATTTAATAACATAAGTTTCGGATCCAAAGGAATATCATAACCTGTGAGGGAAAAGATTTTAGATTTCACTTCTGACCAGAAATTTAAGATATGTTAAGATATGTTAAGCTCGTGTTTCGACCCACCCAAGCCGCCACTGCCACAGACATTAATCTGAGCGTGAGAGAGAAACCCAGTTAAGAGAGGTAGCTAATCAGAGAGTTTGCTAGCGTGAGGTACCATGAAAAAAGGCCCACCTTGGAGAGATGCCACGGAAGCAGACCAGAGCGGCCAAGTCTAGGCATATCCGCCCGTGCCCTCTCCCTTCCTCTCCCGATTACTGTACCAATCACTTTTGTAAATGCTGTTGTATAAGACGACGAGACGAAATGTAGGCATCTACCCTTGCTAGTTTTAAATGCATGTTTAATTGGCAGCCCAATTGCTAGCAGCAGTGGCTCCCATGGAGGGGGAGAGAATCGGAACAGAAAATGTCATTTTTTTACATACCAGTGTTGGACAGATTTATGGAGACGCGGTGGCTCAGAGGTTAAGATGCTGAAGCTGGAGACTGGAAGGTCTGTAGTTCAGCAGTTCGAGACCCGAGTGTGCCGCATGACGGAGTGAGCTCCCGTCTCTAGTTCCAGCTCCTGCCAACCTAGCAGTTCAAAAGCAAGAACTTACAAGTAGATAAATAGGTACCGCTTCGGTGGGAAGGTAACAGCGTTCCGTGCGCCTCGGCGTTTAGTCATGCCGGCCACATGACCACGGAGAAGTCTTCAGACAGCGCTGGCTCTTCGGCTTGGAAACGGAGATGAGCACCACCCCTTAGAGTTGGATTTGACTGGCTTTCGAGCAAGGGAAACCTTTACCTTTATTGGACAGATTTAGCACAAGGGGATCAGTCAAGAGCAGTGCATTTCTTGAGCTCTGGGAGAGCAGAAGGTCCTCTTCGATCCGCTGTTTATCTACCCCACATGTTCTGTGATCCCCTTGCATAGTTTATTTAGGCCTTTTATTTGCTTCCTTTCCTCCTTATGGAGCTCAAGGCATCTTATGATATGAATAGATGAAACAGAGTACCTAAAAATTCATAAAGCCAGGTTCGCAGGTTAGGATCGCTTTAATGAAACACAGACTTGTTTTATTTCCTTTGACTCATTAGCTCATAGGATGAGAGGAGGGAGGGATTTTCTGCACTCCCCAAAACTTGGGAGAAATACGAATTGCCCAAAATCTCACCGTTCTCAGTGGTACAAAAGATGCTACCTACCCACTCCCCTTCCCATGGCCACGGCTGGAAAGCACGCCACTTGTAAAGCCGAACTGTTGTTCAGATGTCTCTCAGAATGTCATGTGTTAGTAATGCAAAAGCAAAGAAAACAACTTTGGACCACCAGTCTTAGACTTTCTGATCCTTTACGATAAAAGCACTCTGATAAGGAAAAAAAATCTGAAATGGCGCGAAAACCAAGTTGTATTCTATTTAGGCCACATACTACTTTCTTTGCTTGTGCATAGCGCGCATCGCTACAGCAGTTCGAGCCGGGCATGTGTTCACCACACATGTACAGTTTTCTTGGGTGCATGCACAGACATTTGGTTAACCACAGGAGATTTATTATCAGTGCCTCCCAACAGTTCCCTGTTTTTCCTAGAAATATTTTTTTTTAAAAAACAATTTTTATTAGGATATAATAATAAGTATAACAAACTATCACATATCCTTTTGTCCCAATATCCCCCCTCCTCTGACTTCCCACAGTGCTCAAACTTCTAATACATTCTCATTTTTTTTCTCCTTTTCCAATTCTTTAATAATATATAGTTCTCTCAGGTAACGTATCTTTTTATCTGTTGATCTATGTATGTTTAAATTTAATCAAAATGTCCTTCCCACTTTAATAATTGTCAAAGCAAAATAAATTGTTTTTTACATCCCAATATTTCTCCAAATAATCTTTAAAGTCTTTCCAATCTGCAAAAAATTCTTCAGCTTCTTGATTTTTAAGCTTTCTTGTCATTTTATCCATTTCAACCATAAAAAGTAACTTTTTTAACCACTCCCAAATATCGGGAGTTAGTTTTTCCTAGGAATAATTGAAGAAGTCCTCCGGCCTTTTCCACCTCAGCATTTTTTGGGTAAGGAAAACCGTTGTCTTAGGAAGCATTTCCCTCATGATAGAAGAGAAAATATTCCACAGGAGGTTTTTTTGTTTGTTTGTTTTAATTGCGCTCACCCATAGTTTCCCCATTGTCCACTGGAGAAAACTGAAAATCTCAGAATTTTTAACAAGATCCACTTGGCCTGAAGAAAGCCTTGTCCTTGGAAGGGGAGGGGATTTGTCAGTCCCCCTCGGCACTTTTGAGGACGTGCTCTGGTTTCGTATCGGGGTGCCAGCAAAAAGGCGGGCAAGTGGAATCTGTGCCCTCGGAGAGATCCTGGAGATCGGCAAGGCACAAAAGTCCTCGTGGGAAGGGTTTCAGAACTGGTGGACGTGTTTACTTTCTGTCAGACGTGTTCTGGAGTTGGAGGGGGTTTCTTGAGAGGAGGGAGAGACCGCTCTACTTTGAACATCCGTGCCATACCAACAGCGCAGCGGCTGCTGTCGCCAACCACAGAGATGATTTGGGGTGCTTGGGATGCCAGCCTCCAGGTGGGACCTGGGGATCCCCCGGAATGACCACTCATCTCCAGACTGCAGAGATCAGTTTCCCTGGAGAAAATGGATGCTTGGGAGGGTGGACTCCGTGGCGTTTTAGCTCACCGAGGTCCCTGTCCACCCCAGTCTCCATCCCCAAATCTCCATGAGTTTCCCAACCTGGATCTAGCAGTCCTACCCAGCACCCACTGGGGGCCAGGGAGGACCTGGCAACACGAGGGGGGTGACTGACGTCTATAGGCAGGGGTCATTTTGTAGAAAAAGAGGTGCAGGAGCTCATTAGCATAATTCATTAGCATAACTTATTGGCATATGCCACACCCCCTGACATCACCGGAAGTGTGTCAGAAGGCAACACTCACTGCTCAGGCTCCACTGGACTGTTTTGGATTGCTAGCTATTGGGGGGGGGGTCGACGTGCAGATCTGCCCTCACAGAGGAGGGAGAGCTTGTACCTGAATAAAACTTGGTCTTAAAGGTGCCACTGGACTGTTTTGGCCCGGGAGTGGGGGGGGCTCTGCAGCTTACCTGGCTGTTTCTTTCTCTGACTGAGGTCTGCTGGGAGCAGGGGGTGGGGCTTGTTGCATGTGCCCGCCCCCTGGGCTCTTTACTGCTGGAGCTCTGCTCCTGTGCGCTCCTGTAGGAAATGACCCCTGAACTAGATGACCCTGGAGGTTCCTTCCAACTCTATGATTCTATGATTCTATTGAGGTAGATGCTAACCCTGTTTTCTACAAAATGGCT
>NW_015172189.1:19580-20655 GCF_001447785.1 Gekko japonicus | reverse complement strand
GGGGGGCCTCTGCAGCTTACCTGGCTGCTTCTTGCTCTGACTGAGGGCTGCTGGGAGCAGGGGGTGGGGCTTGTTGCATGTGCCCGCCCCCTGGGCTCTTTACTGCCGGAGCTCTGCTCCTGTGCGCTCCTGCAGGAAATTACCCCTGAACTAGATGACCCTGGAGGTTCCTTCCAACTCTATGATTCTATTGAGGTAGATGCTAACCCTGTTTTCTACAAAATGGCTGCCAGAGGAAGAGGAGCCAGCCACAAAATGGCTGCCGCGGGCTTACCTTCAGTCCAATGGTGAAAATCCTCTTGCTGTGGAGACAGCTGCTACCAAAGCATTTTTGTAAGAATCTGCACAGCCAATCCAATCTCCAGTAGCCAATGAGCAGCCTTACTAGCCAAAAGCCCGCCCCCCCTTCCACTTTCTCAAAACGCAGGTGCCCGGAAAGGTGTCAGCGGGCGCCATGTTGGAGACCCCCAGCTGTAAAAGCTAAGGGTGAAGAGAGATGATTATACTTTGCATGGGGTGTGTGTGTGTGTCACGTTCCAACTCTCCCAAGTCTTTTCTACTGTAATAAGGCCATGCATTATTCATCCCGTTTTCTCATTGCTCACCAACACGGAAGAAGGAACATCGCTTGCTGGAGAAAGGAGCGGAAAGAAAGACCGGCTTAATCTCTCTCTCTCTCTCTTTTTAAAGCTGAAAGTACAAATATTTAACCAATCAAATAATAAATGAGGAGTGTGCTCCTCTCAGAGCTGCCTCCTAAATTACAATCCAAGGGCACGCTCTGAATATTTCATAATAGCAATCTGGAAGCCACGCACATTCTTGCCGATGGAGATCTCCGCCGTCTCTTTTGATTGGAAGTTCAAGAAACTCCTGGTGCACGGAGAGGTCTTGTACGCATTCAGAGCCGGAGGAAGAAAAAGCAGGTGGCCAGAATGGGAAGGCGGAATGGCACAGAGCCAGGGTGTTCTGGCGGTGAGTTTGTTAGACTAAGGTCAGGGAAACCTGGGTTCGCAATAGGGATGCCAGCCTCCAGGGGGGAACTGGGGACACCCCCCCCCCGGACTTACAGCCC
>NW_015172189.1:18632-19502 GCF_001447785.1 Gekko japonicus | reverse complement strand
GGACTCTATAGCATCATACCCTACTGAGGTCCCTGTCCACCCCAGGCTCCACCTAGCGTTGCCAGCCTCCAGGTGGGGCCTGGAGATCTCCCGCTTTCACAACTGATCTCCAGCTGACAGAGATCAGCTCCCCTGGAGGAAATGGCTGCTTTGAAGGGTGGACTCTTATGGCATTGTGCCATGCGGAGGCCCCTCCCCTCCCCAAACCCCGCCCTCTCCCTCATCCACCCCCAAAGTCTCCAGGAATTTTCCACCCTAGACCTGGCAACCCTAGCTTCACCCCTGAATTTCCAGGAATTCTCCAACCTGGAGCTGGCATTCACTCGGCCAAATCTATCTCACAGGCTTGTGAAGCAGCTATTAAGGTCACAGGGAGAGGCCCTCCTGACACCAAAGGTGCTCCTTGGGTGGGTACAAGACAGAGCCTTTTTGGTGGCAGCACCACGATTCTGGAACTACCTCCCCCCCTCCCCAGAGAGGGGGACTGGCGACCTCACTCTCAGCCTTTAGGAGACAGCGGAAGATGGGTTTAATTTAGGACCCCATTTGATTCAGTTACTAGCAGGGCTCCCAAGTACTTACCTTAATTCGGCGGGGGATGTATAGTTCTTCGCGGGACCATTCCCGCGGGGAAAACACAGGCGCTGCACTCTTCCGTCGCCCAGACGTGACATAGGCACGTAGCCGGGCGACACTCTAGCAATGGGGCTGGAAACTCAATGGTACCTCAGTGCTTCGTTCTCGTGGCCCTTTTGTACACGCCCAGGGAAATGCTGATCGCCACTTTGGGGTCAGGAAGCAATTTTACTCCAGGCCAGTTTGGCCCCCAGGGATCCTGGAGGGTTTTTTTTTTTTTTTTGTCATCTTCTG
>NW_015172189.1:16082-17539 GCF_001447785.1 Gekko japonicus | reverse complement strand
CAGGGCACCTGCTCTCCGGCGCTCGCTAAAGGTGATTGCTGGCATCGAAGGAGCATCTCTCACAGCTCCTTACACCAGCCTGTTTTGTGCATTTCACCCTCCAGCCATAAAGTACCACGACCCATTCTTATTTCGTGGCAGAGGCTGCCCTCTAGTGGACACTCCACAGCTTTTAAATCCAATTCCCTTCCCATTCACTATCCAGATGCCTCGTAAACACTTAAGCCCCGATGTTGCCACTTTAAAGTAGCTCCTATTGGGCCTCTTCCCTGGATGTGCTGTGTTTGTATGTCTATATGGTTTTTCACTGAATCATTTAAATATTTTATATGTACTTTATTTTAAATGCCTTTTCGATGTTTTAAACATTGCTGATGTTTTTGGCGCTTGCCACCCCGAGGACCCTATGAGGGTGGGAAGACAGCGCAGAAATGTTGTAAAGAAATTAATTAAAAGGGTCATGTGCGTCTTTGAAATCTGATCACTGTACTAGGCAGTATTTATTTAATTTAATTCACTTATACCCCGCCCCCTTTCTCCCCAGTAAGGACCCAAAGTGGCTCACATCCGTCTCCTCTCCTCCATTTTACCTTCACAACAATCCCTGCGAGGTAGGCTAGGCTGAGAGACTGTGCCTGGCCCAAGGACACCCAGTGAGCTTCCATGGCATGAGCGAGGATTCGAACCTGGGTCATCCAGATGCTTGTCTGAGACTCATGAGCACTACCCCACGCTCGCTTTCAGTGTGTAAATGCAGTGCATTCACCATCAAGGAAATTGAGACAAAATCCTTCCACCAGCTACCCTTTTGAACCCCTACAGAAGAAGAAGAGGAAGAGGAGGAGGAGGAGATCGGATTTATATCCCGCCCTTCACTACTCAAGGGAGTCTCAGAGTGGCTTACAATCTCCTTTCCCTTCCCCTCCCCACACCAGACACTCTGTAAGGTAGGTGGGGCTGAGAGAGTTCTGAGAGAACTGCTCTTTCAGGAAGACCTCTGGCAGAACTATGGATTGCCCTAGGTCATCCAGCACCTGCATATGGAGGCGTGGGGACTCAAACCCGGTTCCCCCAGATTAACCACTACACCAAACTGTGCTCCCGATGGGGTGCGAGGCTTACCGGAATCTTCCCCTATTGAGAGGAAATCATTCCTAAAATGCAGGGCAGAAAAAGCCCCAAAAGGAAATGAACCAGTTGCACATCCCAGCTGAGATTCCAGGGAAGGCGTCCGGGCCTGGTGAACTAATGCCATAACCCGACCCCTCCATGTACTGGCGGAGATCGAAAATAAATTGGAGTGTAAACTCCAGGCAGAACGCTTTGCAGACTTTCCAGAAGAGGAACATAAGAACATAAGAGATGCCAATGTTGGATCAGGCCAAAGGCCCATCCAGTCCAACACTCTGTGTCACACAGTGGCCAGAAATACCAGGTGCCATCAGGAGGTCCACCAG